>NC_057813.1:201952107-201956362 GCF_018294505.1 Triticum aestivum | reverse complement strand
TAGCAGGGTTCGATCGGCTTCAGTTAGCAGCAGTAGCGAAGGAATCACTCGGGTTCAGTAACGTAGCTAGTGCAATCGCTCGGGTTAAGTTAGATCCCAACGCCTCGCTCGGGTTCAGTTAGAGCCCAACGCCTCGCATACACGCGCGTACGTGTACGAGAGAAACACGCATCGCTCAGCCACCACCCACCCACCGTAACCGGGAACTCCCCGAAATTTTCCTCGCCCTTGCTTCTACCATGGTTTTTTCCGTCATGGACGGCCCAAAGAATGTCATGCAGCTGCGTCTCCGGCCCACCCAGGACAAAAATCCCATTTTCTATCATGATTTTTTGTCATAGAAGTAGGAGCCCACCACATCTATGATGATACCGGGTTTTGTCACAATTATTGTCACAGAAGTGTCATAAGTATGATCGATTTTTTTTTCGTTCGGCCCAAAATGTCACAAATGTGCCTTTTTGTAATGATGGTGGGACAGACAAGGTTGCTTCTTCGTGGACCATTCATGGGTGGAGCCCTCCGTGGACTCGCGCAACTGTTACCTTTCGTGGGTTGAAGTCTCCATCAACATGGATGTACGATAGCACCACCTATCGGAACCACGCCAAAAATCTCCATGTCAACATTGCGTTTGCTCCCTCCAAACTCGTCCCATTTAATTTCTTGCAAGTTGCATGCTTTACTTTGTGCTGCCCATATACTATTTGCATGCTTCGTGAATTGTATTAAAATTGCTTGACTTGTGCTAAGTTGCCAAAATCTGCCAAGAAATAAAATTGGGAAAAGGTTAAGTTTTTATTTGGTCAAGTAATCTAATCCCCCCCTCTAGACATACTTTCGATCCTACAAGTGGTATCAGAGCTTTGGTCTCCATTTTCCTTGATTTCCATAGCTTTGGTGATCATAGCCTTGGTTTCACAACCTAGGAGAGTATGGCGTCTAGCAAGGGAAATTACCACCGTAGAGGTCCTTACTTTGATGGTACTAATTTTACTAGTTGGAAACATAAGATGAAAATGCATATTCTTGGACATAACCCCGCCATTTGGGCTATTGTGTGTATTGGTTTGCAAGGTGAATTCTTTGATGGGAGAGAACCGAACTGTGAAGCTACCGTGAAAGAATTGAAGATCTTGCGATACAATGCTCAAGCTTGCGATATCCTCTTCAACGGATTGTGCACCGAAGAATTCAAAAAAATCAGCCATCTTGAGAATGCAAAGGAAATTTGGGATACTTTGATTGATATGCACGAAGGTACCGACTCCGTCAAGGAATCCAAGTTGGATGTGTTTCAAAGTCAACTTGACAAGTTCAAAATGAAGGATGGTGAAGGTGTCGCTGAATGTACTCTAGGCTTGCTCTCATCACAAATGAGATTGTCGACTTAGGAAGTGAAGACATGATCGACAAATTCATCATCAAGAAGATCTTGAGAGCCTTGGATGGAAAATATGATACCCTGTGCACATTGATCCAAATGATGCCAAATTACAAAGATCTCAAGCCAACCGAAGTCATTGGAAGAATTGTTGCTCATGTGATGTCACTCAAGGACAAAGAAGAGCTTCACAACAAATCTAGTGGTGCTTACAAAGCCTCATGTGATGCTCCTACATCATCAAATGAGAAACAAGCCTTCAATGAAGAATTGAGCTTAATGGCGAAGAACTTCAACAAATTCTACAAGAGTAGAACCAAGGAAAGCTATTCCAAGTCAAGGTCCTACAATGACAAGAGATCTTCTAGTCGTGCACGAAATTGCTACAATTGTGGAAGATCCAGACACTACTCCAATGAGTGTACAGCTCCCTACAAAAGAAGAGAAGACTCACCTAAAAGGAGAAGCAAAAAATATATATGTAGTTTTTGTAAGCGAGCTGAGGAATAAAAGTAAGAAAGATCTGCAAGAGAAGAAAAGACCTATGACAGAAGAAAGAACCGAACCCTATAGTTGAAAGGGAAGAATCACCTCCAAGAGAGAGAAGGAGTAGAGATGATCGCTATGAACGAAGAACCTCTTGAAGAAGGAAGGATTCGGAAAGGAAGGACAAATCATCAAGGAGCTACATAAAACGAAGACATCAAGCTCATGTTGGTGAATGGGTATCCGGTTCCGACTCCGACCACCACTCCGAGAGAAGTTATCACTCTGACTCCGAATATACTCAAGATGAAGGTGTTGTAGGTCTAGCACTTGTGTCAACCAACTCCTATGACATATTTGACCCACCAAATGAAGGAATTGGACGATGCTTCATGGCTAAAGGCCCCAAGGTATTACACACTGAGTATGTTGATTTCAATAGTGATGAAGATGATTTGCTAGGTGATGATGATTTACTTGTTGACAACTCTAGTGATGAATACTATGATGAAACGTCAATTAATCATGTTAATCAAGATAAAATGAATGACAATGATAAGAAAGAGATTGAGTGTCTAACTAAAGAACTAAACACTCTTAAGTTAGCTCATGAAACTACTTTAGAAGATCATCGAGAACTTTTAAAAAACTCATGAGAAGTTACGCTTCGAAAAGCTTAATCTTGAGCAAGAGCATGGGTTCTTAAAGGCCATCAATGATGATCTTCGGAAGAAAAGTTCTTCTTATATTGCCAAGCATTTACTCTTGTCTACTTACATGCCACAAGTAAAATCTAGCAACAAGAACAAGAAAGATTCTTCTTCTAGTAGTAACAATAATCATGCTAAATCCAATATTGTTGCTTCTAGTAGTTCTCTTGATTCCACTAATGACTCTCTTAGCCATGTTACATTTGAGCAATAAAATAGCTTATTGAAGGGAATTATAGAGAAAGGTGTTTACAAAAGCCTTGCCGGAAGTAAGTAATTTGAGGAAATTGTAGGCAAGCAAGGAAGGCACCGGAAGAATCAAGGTGTTGGTTTTGAACGAAAGTTCAATGCCAATGGAGTTGAGTGGGAAGAAGATCAATAACCCAAGACGAAGTTTGTTCCTCAACAAGAGAAGTATGACCCTACTTCCTTCAAGGGGACACAAGCTCAAGATGATCTTCCAGCACAAGACCACAAGCTAAAAGGCAAGGACAAGCTTCAAGAGGAGATTGATGCATTTGAAGATGCACTGAAGGCCTTGGTCAAATGGGTTCCCAAGACTGCATCAAGTTCTACTTCATCAAGTACATCTACAAACCCCAAATATTCCCATCAAGCTGGTGTGGATCCCGAAGAAGAAGAACTAAAGAGTTCTTGAGGGTGACTCCGCCAACATACTTCACTCATATTCATTTTGGCAAGGATAAGTGCAAACAACTTCCACATCTTGCACTAGTTCAAGGAGTCACAAACCCTCTTGTTGGTAAGACAAGGGACAAGGTAACCTAATGCAATCATGGACATCATCATGTGTGTGCTTCGCTCTATGTCTATGGATATCCTTGTTTGTTCCTTGTGGGACTAACCCATGTAGGTATTCAAAGTGCAACTCACTCCAATGGATTGCTTCAAATGATCTACATCAACAATGAGCATCCACATCTTCGATATCTACATGAAGTCATCATTGACAAAACCCAAGGTTAGTTCATCCCTCTTAGGGGGGATATCACTTCTAGGGGGAGCTTTACTCTAAGAATTGAGCTAAAGCAACTCTAATGGTGTGAATACAACAATGCTTTATGTAAAAGTGGTAACCCCACTTGTGCTTAAACGATGAGTATGACCTATGATCAAATGTTCTCATTTGACTTCTAAGTCAATATACTCATATATAGATGACCTAGTCATCGCCAATTTCTTGATAGATGCTTGAGTGATTGTGCATGCTTTGCCACATATTTCATTTGCTATTTTATTGTGTGAGCATGTTGGTTGCATACTTTTCTCATTCGAGGACATCCATTTGTTGCTTTGATTGTTTGGATTTTCTCTTTTTTTCCAAATGGATGGACAAGAATGCCTAAGAACTCCCTCTAGCTATCTATGCTTTTCTCTTCTCAAACTCTATTCATGCTACATCACAAAGTTTGATCTAAGTCAAATTCAAACCCTCTGTGTGAGAAGAACTCGGAGTCTCGTTTTGTCATAGACTTAAAACTTCCAAAACCTCTTTGTGTATTTCGGTCTGACCGACTCCTCCATTTCGGTCACACCGAGTTCACTGGGTTGATCAAGTTTTCAATCTCGGTGCAACCGATAGAACGTTTCGGTCTCACAGAGTTGCAGTAACCGCTTGCGATTCTGCATCTCAGTGCCACCGAGTTGTTCCACT
>NC_057813.1:201940916-201951703 GCF_018294505.1 Triticum aestivum | reverse complement strand
CAACGGGTCAGAATTTGGAAATTTCTCCAAAACCTCCTCGCCCGTGCGTGTCCTGCTCTGTCGCATGGGTCCCCGGATCATCTTCTCATTGCCAGCGACCTCCGTTGTTGGTCTTCGCCGCCGTCAATGGAAATCCTCCCCTCCGTTGCCGCCGTAGCGAGCTCATCGCCAAGCTAGGGTATGAGCTCAGCTCTTTGTGCTATCCTTTTACTCGAATTCCTAGCACAAAGGCAAAGTATGAGATTGATTCATCCACAGAAAACATCCTCTAGATTAGATTCGAGTTGAAAATTAAGGGTTAGGTTTTCGCTGGACTCATCTCGGACCGACCGAATTGTAGGAATCGGTCCCATCGATACCAGGACTTTGTGAAACCCTAGCAGACTCGGAGTCACCGAACTGTGTCTTGGTCTGACCGATTCCACATGTTTAGACTCCAAAGTTGATTTGGTGTCACCGAGTTTTACAAATCGGTAGCTCCGAAATGCTTCCTGTAGAAAACTAAAACTAAGTTTTTGACTCATTCTTTTTGCAAAATCTCTGCCCTTTGTGATGTTCATCTACTCTATCTCATCTACAACTATTCACATGGTCAGTTTGTAGTTTGCTCTGCAGAATGTCTGATCAAAGTGATAGTCAGAACAAGTCAGAGGAGCAGATGGACTTGAGTGAGGGCACTAGTCTCTCTGGAAGCTATGATGAAGGTAGCAGGAGCACTCCAAGTGATCTGCCTAAGGCAGTAACTAGGCAGAGGAAGAAGAAAACATCAGACTCTGAAGATGAAGACTTTGAGATTGAGGAAGTCATCTCAAAGAAGAAAGTGCTAAAGATCGAGCAACGGGTTGCTGCAGCGTCGCCCCGTCGGGCCACAGCACCGCTGCCCCATGGTTCTCCTCGTGGTTGCATCGACTCGTGCGTCGTTGTCGCGTCACCCCTATGGGCTGTAGTGCCGCGAAACGTGGTCTTAGCTGCCGCCCCAAGGACGTCCCCATGGTTGCACCGACCCTTGCTCCGCCGCTGCACCGCCCCTTCGGGACATAGCGCTGTGGCCTGCGGTTCCCGCCGCCGTCCCGAGGTCTTTCTGTCGTCGCCCCGACCTACCCGCCGCCGCTGCATCGCCCCTTCAGTTCGTAGCGCCGTGGCCCACGGACTACTCCGCCGTCACCGCGCGTCGACCTCCCGTGGTATGCGACGCGCCGTCTCCCTTGGCGCGGGAACGCCATCGTCCACGCTGGTCTTCGTCACGCTGTCAGGGTTTTTTGCCTACTTCGAGCACCGTCGCCACACTCCTAACCTAGCCGTCGCCGTCGCCGCTCTTCTTTGGCCGCCGCCCGTCCATCCCCTTCATCTTCGTCCAAGCACCAGCCCATCGCCAGCGTCGTCGTCATCTACCCCGACCACTTCGTCTACTCCGACTACCGTTGGTGACATCGGCCCCGCGCCGATGGACGCCGCAATCGTCGTCGAGTTCTTCTCTGCTGGCCCCTTCGACTTCTCCGACATGGCATACAGCTCGTGCAGGTCCCTCATCTACGCATGCCCGATGCTGGCAACACCGGTGTGTGCTTTCATCCACGACGTGTCCCCGGGCCTGGCAAGCCTGGTCGGCGCTTCGTTAACTTCGTCTTCGTCCGTCTATGCATGCGCGGTGCTGGCAACACCGGTGTGTGCCTTCGTCCACGATGTGTCCCTGGGCTTGGCAAACCCGCCGCAACATGTCGTCAACAACATCTTCTTCCCGGCGCACCACAACTTCGACACCACTGCACCCATGCTAACTCGGCGCCCCCTTGCGCCCGCGGCTCCACGCGACTTCCTCGACATCGGCCACCCCGACTCGACATCGACCATGGCATTCTTCGCACGGCTACCTCGACCGCGGCTCCACCACGCACTCTCTCGACTACCTCGACAACGACATAAAGGGCTACCGCCTTGCTTGAGCAACCTCGTCGGTTTCCACTCCAGCCACGACTCCGCTATGCATCGACCGTTACGACTGGGGGAGGGGGTGTCCGTCGGCTTGCCTTCGGATTCTTCTTCAGTCTCACCGTGTGCGTCGCTACCGTTGTGACTCCGGAGGGATGTTGAGTATCATGATTATTAGGAAAGCTAGGATAGCGTAGGATATTATTCTACCTTGCCTTGTACTCTAAGATGAACATGTACTCCTATATATATGCCCACGAGGCTCAAGCAATACAATGGACTATTCCACCAAATCCCTCTCTCCCTTCGAACAGAGAAGTAACATATTTAAGCTGGTAAAAGCGCCGTTCGCAGACCGAGGTGGGACTAAACTTAGTTCCAAGGAGGGGATGATACTTAGTAGCAGCGAGTGTTGGCGAAAAGCGCTACTGCTAAGTACTTTAGCAGTAGCGCGTTTAAGGAAACGGCGCTACTACTATACCTAGTCTGGGGGGCAACGTTGTGGCAATTGTAGTAGTAGCGCCCTTTTTACCTAACGCGCTACTACTACTTCGATATCAGTAGCGCAGTGTTCTACAACGCGCTAATGCTCAGTAGCAGTAGCGAGTTTTTTTAAACCGCGCTGCTGGTAAGATTCTGTGTATAAGGTTTTCCCTATTAGTGTCTGGCACCCCACCATGACTAAAACACCGAAGAAGGAAACCATACCTGCCATCCACGAACCACGAGCCCAACACATGCTCCCGTCTTCCAGATGTCGTCGATGCAATACCACAACCTGCATCCGCTCCTGGACTAACTCCCAAGCTCCGCGCCGACGCTGGAGGAAACGTCGTCGCAGCGGTGGAGCCCGAAGACAGAGGTCCACCACGAGGATGCCTCCGCCGCCACGCCATCCTTACTTGAACAAACTGGTTTCCAAATTCATTTCAAACCATAGAACCGATGACCACGTCAGAGAAGGACACAGAGAATCTTTATTCAACGTTGTCATCATCGTCGCCGAAGCAACGATTATGAACAATCTAAAAACCTAAACTACCAAAAAGTAAAAACGATCCACACGCGTGGATCCGATGACCCCCTCACCACCGATGACCGAGGTCGCCGGTGAAGGGGAGCCACCAGAGAACAGTGTTGGAAGATCGGCTTTCCTCGTGGCGGCTAGGTTCCAGCCGCCAGGACCAGAGGAAAACAGCGATTTGATTCCTTCGATAGCGCTCTCTGTCTATCTCCCGTCCGTATTGCATATTCGTCTCTTGCCTGCGTAGTTGCTTAGTAGTAGAGCCGTACGTTCTCTCGAAAGAAAGAAAAACAACCCGCCTGGATAAATGAATAACCACATACGGCCGCTTGACACGTGACTTTTAACCCCGATATATGGGAGGCAGCCATATGCAATGAGCAAATCCACACAAGTTACGTGGATGCACGTGCATGCATGCATGCATGAAGCCCACGTACTCCCAGCGTGCATGCCACGACCACCGAGCCATCGGACACACGTACACGTATATATGATCTCCTTCCCGTATTGCATATTCATCTCTCGCCTGCGTAGTTGCGTAGCAGCATCGTACATGCTCTCGAAAGAAAGAAAAACAACCCGCCCGGATAAAGGAATACAGTTTGTCTAATTCACATCTAAATATTTTTAAAAATGTCACATCTAAGCTTTCACAAATATATAATGCAGAAACAAAAAAATAGGACACATCTAGATGTGAATTAGACAGAAAAAGATCACAAACATAATGGACATCAGTTTAGATGTGACATAACTATATCACGTCTAAATGTGTTCTAGACAGACCCAAAGAAATAACCACATATGGCCACTTGACACGCGACCTTAACCCGATATGCAAGGCGGCCATATATGCCCATGCAATATCGCCACGAGCAAATCCACACAAGTTACGTGGACGCACGTGCATGCGCGCATCCCCCGATTGACCGCGCGCGCGCGCTCTGTGTAAACCGGAGATCGACGATGTTTACCGCATCGCCAACGGAACCCGCGACGGCCGCCGCACGCACGTGCGTAGATGCAGCCGAGTCCTAGGCCTGGTCACGGCCAGGTCCGCGTCTTCTTGTTTATACCTCGTCTCCGTCGTCGATCGATATGTTCGAAGGTTCCAACGTCAACGTCGTGCTCGCAGCCATGGTTGTTGTTGCTGTCTGAGAAAACAGGTACACGTACATGTACACGGAACCATCCTAGCCGGAAGTACGTATGGAATACGCGATTCCCTTGTGCCAACCGAAAGTCGTCCATGCATCCGGCCTATCCATCGGCCATCGCTCATTCGCTCGCAGGCGACGACTAGTGCCACTTGGTCATTTTTCTCTTCTTTTTTGACGTTGCCGGTTGGTCTTGGCGTTCAAAATTGTTTGTACGATCGATGTCTATAGTCACTACGCGCCAAAGGTCGATTCTTGCGCCCACATGGGCGGACGGGCGCGGGGGCGGGGGTGTTTTACCTTTTTTCGTGCGCAATGACAATTGACAAGTAGTAGATTCACACGCGTCGTTCACCTTTGAATTATCCATCCGTGCCGATTTAACCTTTTTTCCTGCGTTTCTTCGTCGAAGGTTAGTTATGCACTAGCTACTGGCTAAGCATCAGCGGCCAGCGAAGCCGCAGGTCAGCAAAACTCCGAAAAATTATATTTTGAAAAAAGAAATGACACTTTTGTTGCACTCCCTGTCCACACGAAGATGTCCAACACAGTGCACCTTATTACATTCAGTTTTACTAATCGACTGCCCGTGCGTTGCCACGGAACAACAGACTTATATAAAGATACATACATTGATCAAAAGATCATTGTACTCTTTTTCGGTAAAAAAACATTTTTCGGTAAAGATCATTGTACTTGATGAGCATGAGTAGCATGCATCACTCGGACAAATATCTACTTTCCCCATAGAGGCAATCACCTCATGTCTTTCAAGTATATTTCCTTGCCCCACATGTTATATTAGGTTTTCCTAAGTCAAACTTCTTATAGTGCAATTTTATTTGGCATCGTAGATGATGATATTGTTTTCTATTAACTTGCTCAAACTTAAACATGTTTAGCCTGATGATGTTTAAACTGTACAAATTTGACAATCCTTGCAATTACCATATAGAGAGATTATATAATGAGCTTCTTAGCAATCTCTCAAACAATACAAATCACAATTTAAACTGTTTAAATGTTTGCGATAGACAAACACTATCATCACTCGATAACTAATGTTTTTATCAGAAATATCCATTGACTACAATACATTTTGGGGGCTCAGCACCATTAGCCCGTGACACCCTTAAGTCATCAGAGCTATCTACTCTAGAAACAATGGTTGCAGGAGAGACATTTGAACTGAAAGATTCTTAAATCTTTATCGTGGTCCATGTCATCTTTTCTATCTGCTGCTGGGCTCCTGAACAAGATTTTATGGGAATAAGCCTACATCTTCTCCATTCGTATAGACAGGATTCTCATTTGCCTCTTCGTGGAATGAGCAATGAGGCTCTTGAACGAGCATGACATATGAACAAGTACCCCCATCTCTTCCAGATCCATTGCCTCAGCAAAATCGTTGTATGTATCCTTCCTACAGAATCAAATGGTAGCAGAAGTAATCGATCTCATCAAATTAATAATAAAAAATTCATGGTGAATATACCTGAAACATGTTTTGATCAAATCTCTCATGACTTGACATGGCAGCAGGTCCAGGAACACATATTCCATAGGCCGTAGTCCTCGTTTGTGTGCACTGTACACCATACTCATATATACTTCCAAGGTAGAGTTGTGATGTACATCAGTGGCTGAGGGCGATTTTTTTAGGTAGGGTGGACTCTAGAGCGTTAATAAATTCAAAGCAGAATCAAAGTCCAATATCTCATATCTAAATTGAGATAAATTACGTCCAAGACAAGGAAATTACAATGAACACTGGAAACTAACACGTACACCTTACTTGCATTTCCCGAATCAACGGAAACACTTATAAGTCATAACCTCTAGTCACACATATACATATGCGATCTTTAAAACAATGACAAGAAGATTGCACTAATAAATACGTAAAGAACTACATCCAATTGTTAGTCTGGACAGAGAAGAATGACAGTAGATCACAAAGTAGACAGCTCCCTAATGGAATCATTTCTGTTTGAACAGTTAATGGAATTGAATCCTCCTATAGGAACAGAGAACAAATTAAGACAACATGCTCTAGTCGTCAATTCTTCTAACAGCAGCAGCTACCGGTAGGGCTGCTTGCCACTATCCGCCTGCCGCCGACATTGTGTTGTCCGGCTGACCACCGCTGCTACCGCTGTCCACTGCGGCTCACAGTAGCTGCTAGCGCTAGCATTCCTCATTCGCTCACATGGTGCTTGTAAATTGTGTCATAAAAAAACTCTAAAGATTTCATAGCAGATGGTGCTTGTACAAGAAGTGCCTAGGGAACTTGATCATGATTAGAGTATTCACTACCTACATGATGCAAATTTATCTTGCGTACAATACTTACAGTGATGAGCAATAGCATGTTCCTTTTCCTACGAACTATGTGTGTCTACAGTATGCCTAAATCGCTGAAAGGACAACATACACCTAATAGATGCCGGCAAACTTATATAATTTGGTATGCTTCAAAATAGTTTCTAACTGTGATGCTACTTCTTAACACTATGGCAAAAAATCCATCATATATGGTTTATGTGGTCTCAATGTACACAACCATATAATTTGGTATGCTTGAAAATACTCTATAATTGTGAGATTTTTTTCTGATCAGTAGCAAGGAATGACACCATAAGTTCTTGAATATTCGCATGTCTGTTATTTTCTTATGGATGGAACTGTAGTGGAGAGCTTTTACTCCAACAATATGCTTTCAGTTAGTGGGGACCACTAAAAAATTCATGTATGTGCACTTCCATTGTAATCACACGCACAAGCATGCATACACCTAATAGAAGTAATGTGTGTAACGTTACTTCAAGACCACCCAGTCTGAAATTGTATGCCACAGAACAACTTAGAACTAATCAAAACAAATGAGAGATTCACAACTGGTTCATATTATAATTGTTGTAGCCTTCAAAGAACTCAATAACTGAAACGGAAATTATGCTGAAGCGAACCCATCATCTTCATTATACCTAGCTAGGTAGCTTCAAGAAAACTGCAGTACCCAAAACAAGAGGTTACCTTCCTGAAAGAAATAACTCCATCTTTACTGTAGCCTCGATGTCTCGAAGGCATACAATAGCAAGGCTCGCATTGTGCAGGATCCTTGGTACGATTCCCCTAGAATTCCTTTGTAATGACCTTCCGCAATCCGCATCGATGCATCCTCCCCATCAGTCCACCACTGAGCCCTTTTGTAGTTTGGTGCATCGATCAGGTGCTGCATGACAAACCTGATCAAGAGTGGGGCATCGAAGGCATCCGGCAAGGCACATGTTGTGCATGACCTTGTGCAGGACAGGAGCAACCGACGAAGATGGCACGAATGGGCGGAGAGCATTGACTCGGAGAGCACGCAGGTGCCGTAGTAGATGGCGAAGGAGGAGATGGACCCAATGAACCACAACACTTTGGTATCCTGTAACCAAGAATAATTACTATCCCTGGTAGATACATACTACACCTGCCAATTTTTATGGACAAACACTCATACGTTCATGAAAATTTACTGAACATGAGCAACTCATATGTCAAGTTGATGACAGGAGAAGTGATTACCAACTAAGAGAGCTATGCTAAACTCGCGTAGGTGGGATGTTGTAGCGACTGCGCAAGCCATCAATAACTCTGGCTACGGACTTTGCCATCTCAGGTAAGGTCACCTTGCAAACTGATCGGTGCCAACCAAGTTAGTAAATAATTGAACTAAAGTTCGAAGATGTTTGTGTTTGCTCGCTGCAGTACCTCGAGATGAAGACAACTGCACCTCTGTCATCAACTTCTTGTAATTTCACAGACAGGAATTATTTCCAGATAAACTGTAGCACTCACAACCAACACTTGATCAACCATGGAATCGAATGAGTGTACCTTCATCTCCTCAGCATGCTCGGCGATCTTCTCGAACATCTTCCTATGCTCCTTCTCCGCCAGCTGCAGGGAGCTCTGCACCTCTGTCATCAACTTCTTGTAATTTCACAGACATGAATTGTTTTCAGATAAACTGTAGCACTCACGACCAACACTGGATCAACCATGGAATCGAATGAGTGTACCTTCATCTCCTCGGCATGCTCGGCGATCTTCTCGAACATCTTCCTATGCTCCTCCGCCAGCTGCGGGGAGCTCTGCACCTCTGTCATCAACTTCTTGTAATTTCACAGACAGGAATTGTTTTCAGATAAACTGTAGCACTCACGACCAACACTGGATCAAACATGGAATCGAATAAGTGTACTTTCATCTCCTCAGGACGCTCGGTGATCTTCTCGAACATCTTCCTATGCTCCTTCTCCGCCAGCTCCAGGGAGCTCTGCATCTGCATCTTAGGTGAACAACATCAATAGACACCGAAGGCGATCCATCACATCACATCTAGGCACATCTCAAGATCGATCGATGCGCTAAGGATTGCCAAAGGAATGGGATCAGAGAGGTCACCTTGATGCGCTTGGAGATTCGGAAGTGGGAGGCTTCGAGGTCACGGGCGGAGTGGCCGTGGAGCGCGTCGAGGCTACGCTTGAGCGAGTTGAGGCTCGAGGTGGCGAGGCTCCTCAGGTTGCCGACGGTGGACACCTCCCACGGCGTGGATCCGGTCTTGGCGTCACCAGTGAGGAGGGCTAGAGGAAGCCGCGACTGACTGCGATGGGAGAGAGAGACCCTTCGCTGCCGGATGGCGACGAGGAGCCGAAGAGGGATTCGGGACTGGCCTTCATCCTGGGCTTGGAAGACGTGATTTCCAGCAAGCACCGGTCAGGAGGTAGGTGCGAGAGTCGGAGGCAGCACCGCCTTGTGCCACGGCTTGAGGGCGTCGGCGGCCAGGAGCACGAGGGAGAGCGGCTGATTCAGGTTGGACGGCGGCGGCAAGTTTCTCGGGAGAGAGAGGGGGGTTTGTGGGAGATGGGGCATGAGACGTGTGCGCTCGTGGATGTTTTTTCCTTCTTCTATCGTTGGGGAGCATGGGAGCCAGGTCAAACCGTCGTGTGTCGTGCGGATTGCATTGTTTCCTTCGCGTGGAGCTGACCAGGTGGGGTGGAGGTTGGTAGCACGATGGTTGTCGTAAGAAGGGAGGTGAGGGTCGAACGAGGTTGGACCATCACGACGTTTGATCCTTTTTTAATAGTAGAGATTAAATACAATACTACAGTACTATATATTCTAGCAAAACCGAGTTTTTTTTTTCAAGAACACACACAAAAAAAAGGTGTGATGTGTTGGATGGGTGCATTTTCTTGTGCGTGTAGGATTAAATTAGACGGCTACTACCATCATTGAGATTTAACAAAAGTCTCAATCAATCTCAACCTCACAGTTATCTATTTCAAAATGTTGTGCATATTAGATTTTTCAAAAGTCAAACATGTGTATGTTTGACACCGTTTATCGGAAACTATTAACATCTACAGTATCAAAGAAATAAAATGTAAAAATAAATTTCATGATAGGTCTAATGATACTAATTTTTGGATGTTGATATATGCTTCTACAAACTTGGTCTAAAAATAACTTGGTCAAGTTTTGAAACAACTTAGTACAAACTACATTTTCAAAAACAAAAAGTATGACTATGTAACACAATCATTGTTGCCTAGATATGCATGCGCAAAGTACTATCGACGCACTTTATTATAAAGTAGAAATGATATACCTGGAACGTCGCTGTGTGTATTGTTTGCAACTTTTTAATGAGATTTTTTTGTATCCAACATTAGTATTTGGATTAACAATATAAGAACTAAAACTGGGACGAGGCAGTTCGGTGTCCGGGCTCAGCTGCACTTGCATGAACAGAAAAAAAATACTAGAAAAGTTCAAAAAATCTGATTTTTTTACATGGAAGATAATTTGGTGCGTGAGGTGTGGTCCAAATTTTGATCATTTAGACGTCTGAGTAGTTCTTGGCAAAAAAACAAAAAACAAATTTAGGTTATGTGAAAAAGTTTACTATTCATGTATTGTTCTAACCTAATTTGTCTTTTTTGCTGAGAGCTACTCATATGGTGAAATGATCTGAAATCTGGAGCGCGCCTTTTATCTTTCATGCAAAAAAAAACAGGATTTTTCTGAAATTTTTTAGTATTTTTTGTGAATTTTCTCTTCACCGGGTGCAGATGAGCTTGTGCTAAAAAATGGATATTAGGTAAATCTAAAATAATATAATTTATTACAGAATATTTAATGAACATGAGTACCATGCCTGGTGCATGTTAATGTATCTTTTTCCGTGCATGCAAGCATGGTAAGTTGGCATAGTTGTATGTTAAGTGAACTGCTTGTTAAGGTCGGCAATTTCTTATGCATGGTGAGTTAGCATATAGTTGCGTCTTGAAGGAATTAGAGTCAGCGAGGATAAACTATTTAGGCATATAGTATGAGTCCAGTGAAGGATGGTCTATGAAATTTTACTTAATATAGAAACAATTGTGAGATATAAGATCGATTCGCTACTCACATGAGTGAAACCGTAGTTGATAAGGAGAAACCATTGAATCATTAATTCTAAGCCAGCCATATACAAACCAAAGAACTCCACCATTACGATGACCCCAAAACTCTGCACCCAAGAATAGTAATTTTCTAAAACCTCACTTTTTACAAAGATGTCAATAATCACAACAACTTGGTGCAATTAAATATCACCTCTTTTAGAAAATGCATAT
>NC_057813.1:201924403-201940572 GCF_018294505.1 Triticum aestivum | reverse complement strand
CACACACCGTCCCTTTCTTTGTTCCACTTATCTTATGGCTGATCTATTGTCATCTTTTTTCCCTTCAACTTTGTCTATGGTGCCAAATTAGGGTGACACCGTGCGCCGATAAGGCCACCATCAAACCTCGAGGGGAGTTCCTTATCCCTCGAGCCAGAAATATGCCTCCCTCTTGTCATTATCACATGTCGTCATCATTGTTGCCACTTCTATGGTCCTTCTTCCTCTTCCTCTTCCTCCTGCCACTTTTCCTCTTTTCTCTCCTCCTTCCCCTTATTCCCCCGACGCTTATCGCGCCAAGGACAAATATCATTTTGTGTCATCCAGGTCAGAGTTAAATCAATTCCGAAACATCCTGTAATCCTGAATGGTCGCACGTGCACTATTTGGATGTGAACTGTAGTCTTTTGGCGAGATGATCGACAAGGGTACTTGCCACTAGGTCGGTTTGATCACCGGTTTGGCAACCTACCGCGTGGACAGTATATGTTTCTAGCTAGGTTGGAAATGGGCAATTTAAAGGCAAACGATGAGGTTCAAGAACCATACTGCTACAGAAATGCATAGCTCCAGCAAAGAAGAATCTACCGTCGCGCAAACCATGCCGCCCACGTTTTAAAATGACCTCGTATTTTTTAGCTTTTTTTGGCCAAATGAAGTGATGATTACATCGTCTAGCTTGGATCAGCAAATTAAGTGTCGACATCCTGCTTGCGCATGTATACGCACATATCCTACTTGGTGTAGTGTTTACATACATACGGCCGGCTGCGGCTGCTAGCGATACATAGAACCTAGCTAGCTTCTTAATTAAGTAGGAATACTTGTCCATGAAATCCAGTCGCTGGTTGTATATCGCCCGTACATATATTTGTAGAAGCGTAGACGGGGACTTGGCTGCTGCGCTGTGTGTGTTCAAGTCCTGAAGATTATTGTTCTGTCACTCGTCAAGAATTCAAAAGTCAACCTGTAGAATTGCATCCATTACATATGTGGTCCAGTAGGTACGCACGCGGCTCGTGTTTTTTTTTTTACTATCCCACCCGTCAGTCGATCTAGGCCAAACGACCAGTCCATGGCCCCATGGGATATATGGCGCGAAGAGCATCGTGCTCGTTTTCCTCCCTTTTCTCTCGAAAAAACGACGGGGGTGCCAGCCTGCCAGGTCAGAAAGTCGGAATACTTTGATGGGTTCAGATGTAAACAAAAGGTAGAAATACTTTGATGTGGTCAACCATACCCTTCGAGAAACATGTTAATTAGTAGTAAGATGAACCATAGTACGTACTAGCTGTTCGAGAAAGGTATGGCTCCAGTAAAGGAAGAAGAACACAATCTCAAACCACTGGCCAGATATGAACTGAACCACGTGCTTAGCTAGAGTAAACCGGAGACGAAAGCGAAAAAAGATGAATCAACAGTCGACGTCCCTAAGTAAAGATAGAAAACTACCTTTCCCGAGGCGACTTGTCACACAAGCTAGCCAACTTGGCGTGGAAAAGCGTGTGGCACATTCCAAAGAAGCTAGCAGCCTCGGAGCCTAGAACTTGATACACGATAGTGCTACGGGCCTGTTTGGTTCCAAATAAGTCACCAACTTATAAGTCGAAAAGTGAAAAAATTGACTTATTTTGTCAAATAGACCCGACTTATAAGTCACCCCAACTTATAAGTCCTAAGTTGCTTCACCCCAACTTAAAACTTATAAGTCATCCCTTTTTGTGTGGGTCCCACCACTTGCATGATGTTGATTGGTGTGGGAAGGTGTGTCAGGTGACTTATAAGCTAGGTGACAACCAAACATGCGTGACTTATAAGTCGCTGGTTTTAAGTCACCTGATTATAAGTCAGATGACTTATTGAAACCAAACAGGCCCTACCTCCATCTCAATGAATAAGTCATTCGCGTAGTTTTAGGTTGATGATTTAACTATCTAAATATGTATTATATGTGACAAAAAATATATATTTAGAAACTACATCCTTGTAGAAATCTAGTGATATATTTTTCATGATATATAACACATATTTAATTCCTCAAATCGATGACCTAGAACTACGTGAATGACTTATTCACCTAGACAGAGGTAGTAATGGTGTACACGAATCACATGGAGACGGACGTGAATGCCGGGGCGGTGCCCTTGCCGCCCCCACCCGAGCCACCTCCTACGAAGAGATCTAGGCCAACGACGGAAGCCCTTGAGGGATCGCCGGCGATAGAGTTGCCGGCGCGATCGCCGGACTGTGGAGATTCACGAGATCCGGAGTCGACGGCGCAGATCGGGGGCTTCCTGCATCCTGCAAAATGGAGAATTCTCTTCGAGGATGTTCGGGCAATCGGTCTCCGATCGGAGGGAGTCCTATTTACGTACTACCCATCGAGATGGATGGTGGTGCGCGACCTGGATGATGATATCCTAGGCGGCCGCTACCTGAACGAGAAAGAGGAGATTTCTGAAGGTACGCGTTTGTTGATTGATTGTTTCGATGTTACCATTTGTTCATTCTTGCAGGAAGAACCAGAGACGCATGATCAAACTGAGGTGATCGATCTCACGGACGCTCCCAAGCGATCAAAACCGCAGTTCGGGGGACGAGTTTCTGTCTTGGCTGATGCGGACGTTGATGTAACACCGGTGAAAGAAGATCCGGAGGAAGAATGCCTGGTGCAGTCGGTGGCTCAGCCACACGTGACCTCGCCTGTAAAGGATCTTATTAATGTTCCTGGTGATATCCACATGAGGGGCGACAGGGGGGGCGACGCGGGTGCCCGTCCGGCGATCGCCGGGCCAGTGCGCTCCGGGGCGGTGGATAGACCTCAGGTCGGTGGCCGCTTCTGGGTGCTGGCCGGATCTGGCGAGGACGAGGCGGACGGGGAGGAGGATCCAGAGGCCGATCCACCGACACCGACTCCATCGGACCTCTTCTGCGAGTTCTTCAATGCGGGATATGATGAGGAAGAGGTGGCCTCGACGGTGGATCGGGTCTTGCCAGTGGAAGATCCGGCAAGGGTTGGCCTCCATGCGGGCGAGAGGAAGGAGATGGTCAGGCGCATGGTGCATCGGCGAATGGCGGCGACGGCACTCTGGCCATGGAAGGGCCCCCTTCCTAAGGTTAGTCTTCCAAATCTAACGCTTTTCGATATGATTCATCCGGATTCGTGGATTCAAGTTAAGAGGAAGAAGAAACCGATCCGTCCGGGAAGTGTGCCGGCGGTGGCCATGGCGAGATCGCCAGCGAGGCAGTGCATCGCGATCTCGCTGATGCGGGAGAAACGTTTGAACGATTTGCTGGGCCGAACGCTCGATGGGCCGGTTCTGAGTGAGCCGGGCCCTGTACTCTGTGGGCCTGGTTTAATTGGGTATGAGGCCCAGATTAACCAGGTACATACGACGGGCGATATCGAGCGTACATGCATGTTTGACGTGCCGTCTGAGGGTTATCGATCGACGAAAGCTAGGGTTCTTCGACCGTCGGCGAGGCCGTGTTTCTACGACCGAGGTGCAAGGCGTGCTCGCCTGATCCCTCCTCTCCTCAGCATGGCGGGCGGAGGTCATCCGCCGGCCAAAACCGGCATCCAGGCCGGCGCCCCGGGCGGCGTAGGCCGCGGTGGTCCGCCGTTGACGGCTGGAGGCGGCCGCGATGGTGTTGCGGCAACACTGGGCGCGGGTCGGGGACGAGCTGCCACGCCACTCGGAGTTGGGCGCGCGGTCACGCCTCCGTTACCCAGCCAGGCGGCACAGGGGGCGATCGGCACCCGACCACCGATGCATGGGGGCTTTCCCAGGCCCGGCGTGGCGGGCCGCGGGGCACCGCCGGCGGGGACCAGATTACCCACGTCTGCCGGGGGCCGGGGTGACCTTAGGCCGCCGGCGCCTCTCCCTGTGGCTGTCGCAGGTCGCGGCAACCCGACGGCTAGGCAGCCCACTCCGGCCTTAGGTGGGCAGCGTCGTCCCACGGCGGTTCAGACCGGGGCTAGGCCGCCACATTTTGTGGCTCGACAGTCGCAAAGTACGGTGGCACCAGGCCTGGAGCAGGCACAGTTTCAGGACGCTACGGCAACGGGGGGAGACTCGACGGCGCCTCGAGGAAAGTGGGGTGATGACGGGCTTAACGCGTATGGAGACGGACAGCACCGGGGATCCTCGTCCACAGGTGGTGGGCGGGGATTTGCATGGCAGAGTGATGGCTCCACCGAGAGACCCTTCCTGGGGCCGACGGGAGGCTTCGTCGAAGGGGCATCAGGACCGGCTAACAGAAACCGCGGTGGTTTTCGTGGTAACCGTGGCGGACGGGGTGGCCGAGGTGGTCGCTACCGCCCAAGGCAGCATCCAGTGGTTGTGGATCAGACAGCGGTTGATGAGGGCATTCAGGATACTGCCATGGAGGTGGTTTCGGCCACGGCTGAGGTGGTTGCTACGGACGAGGTAGTGTCGGTGGAGGGCTCCGACAGGGCTGAGCTGGACAGGGTGGCTAAGTATGCTCGCAAGAAAGAAAGAATGCTTTGCTATCGATGTGGAAATAAGGGTCACTTCATTGCTGAGTGTGAGGCGGTCTTATGCGACACATGTGGTAAGCCAGATCATGACTCAGGGGCCTGTCCGCTTATGAGAGAGCAGCTTTCCAATCTTATGATGTATGGTGTGTTTTGTTCTGAGCTTACTTTCTTTGAGTCTCCGATCGAGAGGGAAGTTACTGATGAGGTGCGCAGTATGACAACTGGGATTGTTAAAGTGACTAAAGGTGAAGTTTCTGACGTCCAGATTGTGCAGCGGCTACGGGAGCTGGCCCCGGGTGACTTCCTCTGGGAGCTAGTCAGTCTTGAGCCTAACTCCTTCAGGGTGGAGTTTCCATCGGTGGAGGATTTACAGAGGTTACTGAGGTTTGGGATGTGTAAGGTGCCAGGCACGGAGGGCATTCTGGAGTTTCATAAGTGGAAATTGACTGAGCCTCAGGGAAAACCACTAACCTAGGCCTGGTTGCGTTTTTCGGGAGTTCCACACAGACCCATGCAGGATGCCAGGGTGGTGGCTAGTCTGGCTGTTTTGGTTGGAAAGCCAGAACGTGTTGATATGGCTTTCACCAAAGCTCAGGGGGTGGCTCGCATTCTAGTCAGTATTTTGGATATTGAGTTTGTTCCGGATGTGGTGAAGTGGGCTTATCGAGGCCAGGTGTATAACATTCAAATTGAGTTCGAGGATGACAGTCTGTTTGCTGAGGCACCGGCTGCCGTCGATGTTGATATGCACGAGGGTGATGATGGCATGGGGCGCAAGGAGCCTGAGATTGCTGATCCTGGTCGACAAAACGACAGACCGGGGTCGGTGGCTAAGACCACCGGAGGGTCGACCGCGCCTACATCTTCTGTGCCGTCGACCACACTGCGATTTGGGTCCTTCGAGCCTACTTCTGCACCTCCGAGATTATGGAGTGATCGGGTGGAGTCTTCCGAGGAGTTTGAGCACTCCTTACCTACGTTGGACTTTGAGGACCTGAGCGTGGAGGGTCGGGGAGTGGAGGGAGGTTCGGAGATAGCGTTCTCGCCTCCCTCAGAGACTCCTGTGACGGCGGAGCTACAGGTGACTACGAGCTTGGTGGGGGGACTAAGGCAGGAGGCCTTGGCTCACCACCCTTCTATCGCTCAGATCGGGTCTCCTAAGAGGGAGGTGCCCTCTTCGGGGGAGCGACCGGCGGTGGACTCTTCGTCTGAGTGCTCTGGAGTTTGTCCGAGCCAGGTGGCGCAGGCGGCGCTTCCTGTGACGGCATTGGCCGGACCTGAGGGAGGTCGTATGGGGCAGGAGGCCACACACACTTCCCTTTCGGCTACGGTGGAGGCGGTTTCTCCTGTCGTGCTTGGCGGGAGTCCGGGGAAGGTGTTCCCGGTCCATCCCTCCTCCTCGGCTGTCAGGATGGTGGCGCCCACAGCCTTGAGGAGTGCGGCCAAGGGGGTGGTCGGCCAGGCGGCACCGGCTCTGACTACACCCGGCCTCCTGACCGCCGGCCTCGGGAGCCGTTCCTCACGGCCTACGGCGAGTGGCGCTACTCAAGAGGAGGTTATTGCATTCGGCGGAATCCCTGACCCGGTATCTGAGGGGCGACGGATGAGTTCCCGTTTCCAGGACCAACCGGAGGTTGATGACATGCAGCAGAGGTGCGCAATGAGAGCGGCCAAGCTTCGTGACATTGAGGTCACTACCGGTATGTCAGTCAATTTATCCAATTCTATTTTGCATTTTTCTACGGATGAGATTATTCATAATGCAAATCAAGTAGGGGTTTCGCTAGGAAATAATAATTCTGAAATCTCCAACTCGGTTAATGATCTTCTGGATCTGGAAGCGGAACGCGCTTTAGAAACCATTCGCAACCTAGCGGCAGTAAGACCTATGAATGATGCGGAGATTGATGCGTTGGGGGTGAGAGTGCTAGACAATTTGTGTGCGGACCTTGCACCAACCTTTAATGAGTCTGATGAGGAGGAGACTAGTATAGATGTTGTGGATCATCAACCACCACATCCCGGTTATGAGGAAGAGATAATTTTGCTCCTCAGTTTCTTGCTTCTCTTGTGGGTGGTATCGATTTTGACTGGCATTGCCTTCCTCCGCGTGGACGATCTGGAGGTATCTTGCTGGGAGTGAGATGCGATTCCCTTGAGGTCCGGAGTGTTGTGATGGGCGACTTTGCGGTTAAGTTTCGAGTTAGGTCAAAAGTTGATGGGTTCGACTGGGCTTTAGTGGCGGTTTACGGAGCCGCACAACCGGAGCTTAAACCGGAATTTCTGGCGGATCTTGTTCGAATTTGTGGGTCCGAACAGCTTCCAATGCTGGTCGGGGGTGATTTCAATATCATTCGGAGGAGAGAGGAGAAGAATAATGATAACTTCGACGGGAGATGGTTGTTTATGTTCAATACCATTATTGAGAGCTTGGATCTGAGGGAGATAGAGCTTTCTGGTAGAAAGTTTACCTGGGCTAATGCTCTGCCAAACCCAACATATGAAAAGCTTGATCGTGTTCTGGCCAGTGTAGAGTGGGAGCAGAAATTCCCTCTTGTTACGGTACAAGCTTTAACGCGGGGCATGTCCGATCACACACCACTGTTCGTGGACTCCGGGGAGTCCAATTATGCGGGAAACAAGAACACTTTCTCATTCGAGATGTCCTGGTTCGAACGTGAAGGTTTCTTAGACCTCGTTGCCAGGGAATGGGATAAGGGTGGTGGAGGTAGGACGGCGGTTGAACGTTGGCAGAATAAAATTAGGCACTTAAGAAGTTTCTTAAGAGGTTGGGCTAAGCACCTAAGTGGGGCTTATAAGATTGAAAAGGATAGACTCCTTGCTCTTACACAGGCCCTAGATACAAAAGCTGAGTCTACGATTCTGCTGCCTACTGAGCTCTAGGTTAAGAACGAGGCTGAGAAGAGGTTGAAAGAACTTCTCCGCGAGGAAGACTTGAAGTGGGCGTTGCGCGCTAAGGTCCGCAAAGTAGTCCAAGGGGATGCCAATACTCAATTCTTTCACCTGATTACGAATGGCAAGCACTGTAAGAAGCGTATATTCCAACTTGAGCAAGATGAGGGTACTATCATTGGGCAGGATAATCTCAAAACATACATCACTGAGTATTATAGACAGTTATTCGGACCACCGGAGGTTAATTGTGTGTCCTTGGATGAGTCTAGGACTGACAATGTTCCTCAGTTGTCGGTTGCCGATAATGAGATTTTGCTGGCCCCGTTTACGGAGAAGGAGGTGTTTGATGCTATTGCACAAATGAAAAATAATAAGGCTCCTGGACCATATGGGTTTCCGGCTAAGTTCTATAAAAAGTGCTGGCACATTATTAAGGGGGATCTGTTACCTATGTTTAATGATCTTTTCTCGGGACAGCTTCAATTGTTTCACTTGAATTTTGGAACTATCACATTACTCCCTAAGAAAACGGAGGCTGTGCGTATTGAGCAGTTCAGGCCGATTTGCCTACTCAATGTTAGTTTCAAAATATTCACCAAGGTCGGGACGAACAGGCTCTCACAGATTGCGCTTTCTGTGGTGCAACAGTCCCAAACTGCTTTCATGCCGGACAGAAACATCCTCGAAGGGGTGGTTGTCCTGCATGAAACGCTCCATGAAATTCACTCTAAAAAATTAGATGGGGTAATTTTTAAGGTGGATTTCGAAAAGGCGTATGATAAGGTTAAGTGGCCATTCCTGCAACAGGCATTGCATATGAAAGGTTTTGATGATGCCTGGCGCCATCAGGTGGAATCTTTTACGCAAAAAGGGAATGTCGGAATTAAAGTAAATGACGATATAGGTCATTACTTCCAAACTCACAAGGGCCTCAGGCAAGGAGATCCAATGTCCCCTATCTTGTTTAACATTGTGGTGGACATGTTAGCAATTTTGATCGGAAGGGCGAAGGACAATGGACAAGTGGGTGGCTTAGTACCTCATCTGGTTGATGGAGGTGTATCTATCCTTCAATACGCTGATGATACAATAGTCTTTATGGAGCATGATTTGGCCAAGGCGAGAAATATGAAGCTGTTATTATGCCTCTTTGAACAATTATCGGGGTTAAAGATAAACTTTCATAAGAGCGAGTTGTTCTGCTTTGGGAGAGCCAAAGACGAACAAAAGTCTTATAGGCAATTGTTTGGGTGCGAGTTGGGAAGTTTGCCCTTCTCATACCTTGGCATTCCGATACATCATCGTAGGCTAACTAACAGAGAGTGGAGGTGTATCGAGGATCGATTTGAGAAGAAACTGAGCTGCTGGAAGGATAAGCTCATGTCATACGGAGGCCGGTTAATCTTGATAAACTCTGTGCTCACGAGTATGCCTATGTTCCTCTTATCTTTCTTTGAGGTTCCAGTGGGGGTTAGGAAAAGACTGGACTTCTATCGATCACGTTTCTTTTGGCAGGGTGATGAGCTCAAAAGAAAATACCGGCTTGCTAAGTGGGATATTATCTGTAGACCCAAAGACCAAGGTGGGCTTGGTATTGAGAATCTAGAAGTTAAGAACAGATGCCTCCTTAGTAAGTGGTTGTGGAAGCTCGCTTCCGGCACTGAAGCTATGTGGGCGCAAATCCTACGCAACAAGTACCTCCAGACTAGAACATTATCCCAGGTATCAGTTAGGCCGACTGACTCGCCTTTCTGGAAAGGACTGATGAAAGTCAAAGTATTACTGTTCAATAGGACAAAAGTTGTCCTTGGAAATGGTGATACTACACGTTTCTGGGAGGATTCTTGGCTGGGCGACTCACCCTTGGCCATTCCATATCCGTCTTTATATCGCATTGCTCAACGACGTGAGGTGTTTGTGGCAACGGTATTTCAAACGGTCCCCCTTAATATTCAGTTTAGACGGTCGTTAGTGGGCAATCGTTGGGAGGTTTGGCTCCACTTAGTTAGGAGACTAATGGAGGTACAACTTTCTGACCAACCTGATGAATTACGCTGGAAGTTGACTAAGTCTGGAGTATTTACAGTGAGGTCAATGTATCTTGATGTTATTAATTCAAGCTCCATTCCAACATCCAAGAAGGTCTGGGATGTCAAAGTTCCTTTGAAAATAAAAGTGTTTATGTGGTTTGTTCATAAACAAGTTATTCTAACAAAGGACAACTTGATAAAGCGTAATTGGACAGGAGCTACTAGGTGTAGTTTCTGTGATCGAGATGAGACAATTAAACATCTCTTCTTTGATTGCCCGCTGGCTAAGGTTCTTTGGCAGACGGTTCATATTGCTTTCAATATTACTCCACCGACTACGGTTACCGCTCTATTTGGAAATTGGCTTAATGGGATTGACTCTGCATTAGCAAGGCATATTCGGGTTGGAGTTTGTGCGTTGATGTGGACCATCTGGTTGTGCAGAAATGATTTGGTTTTTAACAGAACATCACGAATTCATTTTTTGCAGGTTATATTCCGAGCTACGGCATTGATCCGTTCGTGGTCATTACTCACTCCGATGGAGGCCAGGGAGCATTTGGTTACTGGGTCTATCCGTTGGGAGATGGTTGCTCGAGATATCTTCAACCGGTTTGGATGGCCGTCATGTAATAGGATAGGCAATTAGTTTCCCTACCTTCTTTAGCCAGCCGGTTGTGGCATTTTATTTCTGGCTAGTCTGTGTTTCTAGCCTTCTGCGCTCTGTGTGGGCTGCATTTCCTTTATTTGATTTTGAGACTTTGAAACCTTGTATGCACATTTTGCTGCTTTGATTAATAAGATGGCTGTATGCATCACTCTTGATGCAGAGGTCGGGGTACTCCCCCTTTTCGAAAAAAAAAGACAGAGGTAGTAACATATATCCACGACCTGCACCGCACGAACTGCCATTTTCGACCAGAAAAGGGGTAGGAAATCAGACAAAGGAACCATCGACCATGCATGAGTTTCAACGCTCACTGTTTATATAATCCCATGCCCATGCCCAATCGCAGTTCACAGCTCGCAAGTCACCAACGCACGAGCCGTAGCAGACGCACACGTAAGTCCCGTCCGTCGCCGGTAGATCGCACGAGATCGTACGCCCACCCCATCCGTAGCCATAGGAGGCCCATTGCTTCCTATAAAGCCAGCCATGTCGCTTCCTCAGCTCAAACCATCCAGCCTCCAGAGCCACCACCACACCATCGCGAGTCGTCGCATCCTCCCCTCCCCCTCCTCCACTTGCAGCAGCAGCCTCCCGTCGTCTTCGCTCTCCGCCGGCCGTCGTGCTCGTGCGCTCCGTGGCGGTGGGCAGCTGATCGTGCGGTGCGCGTCCGTTGGGCCGTCTGAGGTGGTTCCGGCTAGCAGTAGCATCGGCGGAAGCGGTGCTTCTTCCGACATGGCAGGGAAGGGCGGTGCTTCCGTGCGCGTGAAGGCGGTAGCAACGGTTAAGGTCACCGTCGGCGGTTTTCTCGATGGGCTGAGGCCGTCGAGGACGATGGACGATGTGAAGGACCTCATCGGCAGGTCCATGGAGCTCGAGCTCGTCAGCGCCGAGCTTGACGCCAGTAAGTATACTAGTACTATCGTACCGTATAACACTGACATGCATGCATGCATATACTTTTGCATGGTTTTGTAAATTAATTTTTGTGTATTCATGGCACAACTTTAGTTTATTGTGGTGAAAAATGCAACTTGCGCCATTTTGTAGCCCAAATTAAGATCCGACTTTGCTTATCAAGCGAAGGCATTAAGAGTAACACCATAAGGAAAAATCAAACAGTCGACCGACCTGTCGGTCTGCTAATATAAACACGGTAGTAGAATTAATTGATCAACGAACGAAAGAATAAATGAATCAACTAACTATATAGCTAACAGATGTGCTATTGAAGCAAAGGCCAGAGATCGACTGATGAACAAAAATCATCCATCGATCATAGGTGCACAAGTTCCCTGGAGGAAAAATCATCAGTCGTTTTCTACAATTTATTTCGTTTGGTTCGACTAGTTTTCACACTTTTCTCCTGTTAAGATAATAACATCCTCGTTCTTTTTGAGGTAAAATCTACTCAGTCCAACGTACAGCAACTTGAGCGGCAGTACAGTTTGTTATAAAAAGTGACCAGTCCTAATTGAGTTAGCAAAACAAGTACTCTACTATATATATGGATCAAACCAGGGCAGGTTGACACGCTGTGTTAGCTGCCCTCAATTCGTCATGCAAAACGTCAGAAGCTGGAAAAGTTCAAAAGTACTAAGTAGGTGCGACTTGTCCCTCCTCTTATCTCGGTAGGAATTTTTGTAAAGGACCTTCATGTCACTATATATCCTGACTAATATCGATCCATTCTGAACCATTCAAAAAAGAAAACTTGTTTGATGCATGTTCATCACCTAGTGGAGTACATCTGACTGAGAAAATTTAAACTCTGCAAAAACAAAACTGGCCACCCCCTGCGTGTATAGCAGCTTGCAAGTTCAGCTGTGTCATGGAATACTGCTTGATCCTAATCGCGCTATGCTGTATGTGCACACCTGAATGTAGAGACTGGGAAGGAGAAGCAGACGATCAAGAGCTACGCCCACAAGGTGGCCGACAACGACCTCCACATCGTCACCTACGAGGCCGACTTCAACGTGCCGGCGGGCTTCGGCCCCGTCGGCGCCGTGCTGGTTGCCAACGAGCACGGCACGGAGATGTTCCTGGAGGACGTGAAGGTGGTCACGGCCGGCGGCAACTCGGCGCCCGACGTCATCCGCTGCGACTCTTGGCTGCCGCCCAAGTCCGGCGACGCCAAGCACGTCTTCTTCGCCAACAAGGTAAGGAACCAAGTCAAGTCAGTCGCCTTTCATCGGGAAGGTCTCATCAACTAACGTGCGAACGCGATCTCTGTGAAATTTTTTACCTTGAACGAGACTGGATCGATCGGAGATTAGGCCCAGGCGCTGTAGTTTAATTAGGCTGGTCATAGTGGGAGTAACTTAGGTATTCCTTCCATCTAGGTGTGTAAGTCATCTTACGAAAACCAAATAATCCAAGACACTTAAGCATGGTGCATTAAATTCTACCTCGTTTCTTTTTTTTGACATATCAACCAATAAAAGATGTGGGGTGTGCATGCTTTTAATGACTTGAGACTACCAAACACGACATGCAGTGGTTAGTTCATTGCATGCAATGTTATTAATTAGTAAATGAACATTAAATTCTCTCGTTTTCTCCTCCTCCTTGGTCACGGTGCACAACCTAAGATGACTTACTCATCTAGACGGAGGGAATAGTAACATAGATGTCACATAAGTAAAAATGGTGAGGTGGCAAGTAGTTAATGCGGAGAGAGGCAAATAGAGTAATATAATATGTTACCATCACACAGCACTTTCCAATGCAAAATGAGTCTATAAAGTAATAAACAAAGACAACTATGTTACTCCATATATGACACTACCCATTATGAAGGTAGTAACATAGACTAGTAACATGGATATGTTACTAGTCTATGTTACTCTCCACTATGACCCACCTTAAGGCTTTAGGCTATATGACCATCCAATAACTGTGCGTGGAACCATAAGTATATGACCATCGGGAAGGTCCATTCTTGAATTTAAGGGACGTCAAGTCTCGTTATTTCGCATTAGATGCACGGCGATCTGCGCTGGGCATGGAGGCAGACAGGCAGTCGAGAGCTAATGGTGTCTAGGCTTCCACGCGATCACTGCACATGGAGCAACCGTGTCCACGTATACATTGTTTTTTTAGCACGTGCATATCGTAACTTGGTTGCGTAAAAAGTTGGCAGTGCACGTCCATGATCTCCACGATAAGTACGTACGTACGTGGCCCGCCCGTACGAGTTTCGAACCCGCGCGTGTGGGCCTGCAGCTTGCTTGCTAGTAGTAGTAATGAAATGACATGGTTTACTCTGTGGCTGAAATTTGTCAATGTGGATCAACCGTGCAGCCTTACCTGCCGAGCCAGACTCCTCCGGGTCTGCAGGGCTACCGGAAGAACGACCTCGCCAAGAAGCGCGGCGACGGCACCGGGCAGAGGAAGGCCACCGACCGGGTCTACGACTACGACGTGTACAACGACCTCGGCTCCGGCGAGGAGCTCGGGGCCGCCGGTGCCCGCCCCGTCCTCGGCGGCAACAAGCAGTTCCCCTACCCGCGGCGCTGCCGCACCGGCCGCCCCCGATCCACCAAAGGTACGCACACCACAAAGTCAAGAGATACTACGTCCACGTCGTGCATGCACATGTTTAGTACAGGGTGTAACTCGTGCTACGTGCAGATCCGCAGTCGGAGACGAGGAGCGGCGACGTGTACGTGCCGAGGGACGAGGCCTTCTCGGAGGAGAAGAACGTGCAGTTCTCGGTGAAGACGCTGCAGTCGGTGCTCCACGCGGCGGTGCCGGCCGTGCAGTCCACGCTCATCGACCCCAACCAGGGTTTCCCCTCCTTCTTCGTCATCGACAAGCTCTTCGAGGACGGCGTTGAGCTGCCGCGCGCCGAGGAGCTCGGCTTCCTCCGCGCCGCCGTGCCGCGCCTCCTCGAGTTCCTCCGCGACGGCCCCGGCGACAAAGTCCTCCTCTTCGACGCCCCCGCAAATGTCCAAAGTACGTTCCTACTCCATGTTTCTTCCTTCCAGATGCACGTACATGCAGCAAATATGGAGTTTTTCATGCACCAACCTAAATAAATGCGTGTTGATTGCCGAATGCAGAGGACAAGTTTGCGTGGTTGCGGGACGAGGAGTTCGCCAGGGAGACGCTCGCCGGGATCAATCCGTACGCCATCGAGCTTGTCAAGGAATTTCCTCTCAAGAGCAAGCTGGACCCGGCGGTGTACGGCCCGGCCGAGTCGGCGATCACCGCCGAGCTCCTGGAGGCTCAAATGGGACACACCATGACGGTGCCCGAGGCGGTGAAGAGCAAGAGGCTCTTCATGCTCGACTTCCACGACCTGTTCCTGCCCTACGTGCACAAGATCCGCGCCCTGCAGCGCACCACCATGTACGGGTCCCGCACCATCCTGTTCCTCACCGACGACGGCACGCTGCGCCTCCTCGCCATCGAGCTCACGCGGCCGCCCTCACCCACGATGCCGCAGTGGAGGCAGGTGTTCACGTCGTCCACGGACACCACCAAGTCGTGGCTGTGGCGGATGGCCAAGTCCCACGTCCGCGCCCACGACGCCGGCCACCACGAGCTCGTCACCCACTGGCTGCGCACGCACTGCGCCGTCGAGCCCTACATCCTCGCGGCAAACAGGCAGCTCAGCGAGATGCACCCCGTCTACCAGCTGCTGCGCCCGCACTTTCGCTACACCATGCGGATCAACGCGCTCGCGCGCTCCGCCCTCATCAACGGCGGCGGCATCATCGAGCTCACCTTCTCCCCGCAGAGGTACGCCATGGAGCTCAGCTCCGTCGCCTACGACAAGCTCTGGCGCTTCGACATGGAGGCCCTCCCCGCCGACCTCGTCCGCAGGGGCATGGCGGAGGAGGACCCCACGGCGGAGCACGGCCTCAAGCTCGCCATCAAAGACTACCCATTCGCCAACGACGGGCTGCTGATCTGGGACGCCATCAAGGGGTGGGTTCAGGCGTATGTTTCCCGCTACTACCCGACCGCCGCCAGCGTCACGGGCGACGCGGAGCTGCAGGCCTTCTGGACGGAGGTGCGCACAGAGGGACACGGCGACAAGAAGGACGCGCCGTGGTGGCCTAAGCTGGACACGCCGGAGAGCCTCGCGCACACGCTCACCACCATCATCTGGGTCGCGGCGGCGCACCACGCGGCGGTAAACTTTGGGCAGTACGACTTTGGTGGGTACTTCCCGAACCGCCCTTCCATCGCGCGCACCAACATGCCGGTGGAGGAGCCCGTGGACGCCGTCGCCTTCGAGAAATTCCTGGACAACCCGGACCAGGCGCTCCGGGAATGCTTCCCATCGCAGGTGCAGGCAACGCTGGTGATGGCGGTGCTGGACGTGCTGTCCAGCCACTCCCCCGACGAGGAGTACCTCGGAGGGATGGAGACTGCCCCGTGGGGCGACGACACCACGGTGCGGGCGGCGTACCTGAGGTTCAACGAGCAGCTTAAGGCGGTGGAGGGGATCATCGACGGAAGGAACAAGAACAGGAAGCTCAAGAACCGGTGCGGCGCCGGCATCGTGCCGTACCAGCTCATGAAACCATTCTCGCAGCCCGGCGTCACGGGCAAAGGCATCCCCAACAGCACCTCCATCTGATCAAACAGAGCTCCAACAAAAACGATTTCCTTGAATCTAGCAGACTTGTTGTCCATTAGTTAATGTATTTATTTATAAACTTGACAATTCACACGTGTATATGTATATCCATTCTAATAAATTTTATTGATCTCATTCTTGACTGAACTGAATTTATTTATTGTGGATTTTACAACTTTGGTACTCTCTCCATTTATTTTAATTTTGGATATAAGATTTGTCTTAGGAAAAAAATATTACCGCCACAAATGATTGTCCCCTTCAGTGGTGCTGAGGTTAGATTTGGCGAAAGCCTTCGACTCCATCAACTGGTGCACCCTGCGGCAGATCATGGAGGTGTATGGATTCGCGACGTTCTGGTGTGACCGGATGGGTCTCATTTCCACTATGTTTTGGCAGCCCTATTTAATTTCTAGTATATACCGAATTATGTCCCCCCACAAAAAGGAATTATTTGTT
>NC_057813.1:201923121-201924095 GCF_018294505.1 Triticum aestivum | reverse complement strand
AGAAGAATTTAAAAAATAATGTAAGAGTTTTCTTTAGACAAAATAAAACAGTGTACGAGTACTGAACATAAAAGTAACATTTTGCTCTCTTGAGAGCTCCTCCTGAAAAAACCTAGCCGCTGCCATCATAGATCGGTTCCCCTCCTCTGGCTGGCCCGACCGGTGTCGGGAGGAGTGGGGAACCCAATCTATGAGTGAAGTTCTTCATAACAATAGTGTTTTCATTAGATTGGTTTTGAGTAGATGTCTTCTTCCTTAGAGATGGCGTTGTCTACAATAAGTAATCTTCGTCCCTTCGTTCGACGACGAGATCTTCCCGACGTCGTCTAGGTATGGTCCTTCTGATCTTACTTTGCCAGATTGCTTTTCGATTTTTTTCATGGTTGCCGCAAGGAGGATTGTCGTCGCAATATCTATCTCGCCTGCTACATCCTTAAAATGGTGATTCGTACTCTCGGCTTCCAGCGCCATCGTCCTGGCTGTTCAGTTTTTTGTCTTTGAAAACCGGGTGTTGATACTCTTGCCGATGTTGGTTGATTACTTTATGACTACATGTGTACATCGCAGCCTTGGCATTGTGGCTTAAAGTAAAACTATAGGAATCCTCGTTGGTATTTACAGTTCCGTGATTTGATAGATTTGTTAGTTTCATGTGCCTGCTTTCACAAAAGTGCAAGATCTTGTCATGCACTAGTACGCGTCAGTGCTATACAAACGGTTTTTGACCCCTTTCCGCGATGGCATTTGAATCCGTCACCAAGTGAGTGTGGACGATAGAGGGTTCTTCCCACACGACCCAAAAACCATCGGGGATAGGGAGGATACAATACTCCTACTCGTTTGTGCTCACATTACCATCGTAGTCGGTATTCTATGGTGCGATAACTAACTAAGAAGATTAGCTAATCGTCGTTGTTGTTGTTGTTGTTGTCGTTGTTGTTGTTGTTGTTGTTGTTGTTGTTGTTGTTGTTGTT
>NC_057813.1:201901514-201922518 GCF_018294505.1 Triticum aestivum | reverse complement strand
GTTGTTGTTGTCGTTGTTGTTGTTATTATTGTTGTTGATCTTCTATATATATCTAGACATCATCAGAACATTAAAGTAACATTCTTCCTTGTTGCTATGTAGCCTAGGATTGCATATTTAGATATTAAGTACAGTGCATGTTGCTATGTAGCCTTAGATATATTACATATGGCCCTAGTTAACCTAACGATAAATGGGATACAAATATATTTAGTTAAAAGTCTGATTCACCGATTAGTCCCTTATCAGCCCCCGGCCTATATGGTACCAGCTACCGATATCCTAAACAATGAGTATATATAAGCCATGGGATGAAACTAACCTCGATGGAGAACAACAGTCGTTCCCAAAATTGTCCTGTGTAGGCACATCGAGAGGCATGTTAAGTACAACAGGCTAAACATCAACCAAAATTATCCACGGCAGACAAAATAATCTTCAAAAGATAGCTTCAGTGTGCAGGTTTAAGCATGCTAGTAAAGCAAAACAAGTGGAAATGTGTGTTAACTACAACAGACCTAATATTTAACAACAAGCAAACATAGTCATTCAAACTGGTATTGTGCCGGTCTAAGTACACTGGTTATTGTTAAATAAAAATGGAAAGGCGTGTTAACTACAAGATGCAGGAACCATATCTAGTCATTCATAGTGGCATTGTTGAAACTGGTACTGATAAAATTGAACTGCACAATTCATACTTGCACATATAGAACATCACATTATGAATAAATGGAATAAACAAGGCATACTACAAACAACCAAAGATAGCATTTGAAACTGGACATATGCTAACTACAAACAACCGAACAATCAAAAAACTTTAAAAGAGGCATATGCTAGCTATAATAGGCTTAACAGCAAGCGAATATATGCATTCCTATCGGTATGTTTAAAACTAGATTGATGAAATGTACTACACAGTAAATAATTGCACATATAGAGCATCACATTGTGAACAACTGAAATAAACAAGGCATACTGCAAACAACCAACTATAACAATTAAAACTGGACATATTCTCACTACACTACAAAAGGGACTTGACAAAACAAATCATGAGTTTCCCCCTGTGAAGAGGCACGGCAAAACAAATATGGGTTTCCTCACTTGTCACAGATGGGCTCGTTCTCGTGGGAAGAGCACAGACCCTGGATGCGCTCCATGTTGTCGCAGATGGGCTCCTTCCCCTTAGAAGAGCACGGCTGTAAGGTTCCCTCCATGATGTCGCAGACGGGCTCTTTCCTCTTGGAAGAGTCGGAGAGGGTGCCCTCCTCATAGTCGCCGTCGATGAGGTATGACTTGGAAGCCATGGATCCCAAGCCAGTGTCGTAGAACGTGTCCTTTAGAAATGACAAAAGGGGCTCGTGTCACAGCCCTAGAATACCTGAGTGTAATAGTTGCATCAGTGAGCATGCATCATGTTAAATTCAAGAAATCAAAATGAGGAATATTCAAAGCCTCAGAAATTATTTTAAAATAAGGGCAAGAACCCTTTAAATTGCATTCAGCGATTCCAAAATGCCATAAAAATAGTTTTGAGAACTTTGGCAAGGGTTATATACCAAACCAAAATTTTGGAACATTTTTAAGGAATTATTTGGTCTCTGAATTTAAAACAATATTCTATTTGAATTGGAAAATGTATTCAAATATATATGGGATATATTTTCAAATGCTCTGTGATAATTTATGTGCCTCTGGAAAAGTCCATGAAGCAACATAAAAATACTCAGAGGATGTGTTGGCATTGTTTGAATTTTGTTTGAATTCAAAACAATGGCGAAAGATTAAATAAAAGAAAAACTGAAGGAAAACAAAACAGAACAGAACATACATGTAGCTTACCTGGCCTAGCAGCACCTGGCCCAGCACTGTAGCCCACCCCAGCCCAACAGCGCCGTCTTCAACCTCTACCAGTAGGCAGAGGCGTGTCGAACGCGCGCGCGCCCGAGCTCCACCTCCTGCTTTCCCTTCGCCCTGTCCTTGCGCCACGGGGATGACCATGAACCCCCTAGCTCTCTGGTTCTTTGTCCCCCTTGCTCCTCTGCTTCCCCCTCCTGACGGCAGAGCATGCCCGCCACCGCCGCTCGCTGTTGTCGCGCCCACCGCCACGCCCTCGCCTCTCCGGTCTGCCACCGAGCTTCGCCATGACGTACTCGTCCTCTCCGACGACTCACGCGACGCCGGAAGCCCCGTACCGTCGTCCTCACTGGCTTCTTTAACCCTCGGCCATGAAGATCTCCGGCGACCGTACCCGTCGTCAGCGCGTCCCCGAGCCTGCTAAGCTGCTCTACCAACCCGCTGTGAGCTCCGCTGCACTCTTCCCCTAACCCCGCCGTATTTTGCATCCGCTAGCTAGCCCCGCCATCGAAGTCGAACTCTGGCCAACGCCGCAAGCTCGCTTCCGGCAAGCTCCGAGCTCCCCGCGTCCTCCCGTCGCCTCCGCTGGATGCGGACGAGCCCGGGCTACGCCCAGGTGCTCTCATCCCCCGCCCCGTTGCCTGTAGCGCGGACTCCGCCGCGTCCAGAGGTCGCCGGTGATGAGCCTCGCCGCTGCCTAAGCTAATCACCACTTAACCAAACCCCACTGACACTAACAAGTGGGCCCCGGCGCCCCTATACTTTAGTTAGGCTAAGATAAACCCCCTGTTAACCCTGTGTAACTGACGTGTGGACCCCCCACATCAGGTTTGGCCAGTTAGCGCAGTTAACCTGCTGACACAGGCATGACGCAGTGCTGACGCAGTAATTGATTTTCTGGTTTTAAAATAAATCAAAAAATCCAGAAAAGGCCTAAAACTTCTAAAAATCATAGAAAATCAACCGTAACTCAAAATGAAATAATTTATATATGAAAAATGATCAGAAAAATCCAATCTTTCCATTTGTACCATTTTCATGCATGTTGGAACAACTTAAAGTTTCTGAATTTGACAAAACATATAAATGGCATTTGAATTCCACATATGGAGTTTGAATTTGAACCTTGGGTTCAAACCAACTCCATTTAAATCATTGCTAGAGGCATTAGCTCAAATCACATCATATCGCCATGTCACATTCATGCATCATATTGTTGCATTGCATTGATTGTGTTCCTTCTTTGTTTGCCAGTGTTTGTCCCCTCTCAGTAGACGTTGTTCTGATAATGAGTTCGATGACACCGATGAAGAGCTATTACTATCTTCAGAAGTGCCAGGAAAGAAACTACCCTTTGAGCATTTCGATACAATCCCACACTCTCGCTCCTGCTCTCTTTTACTGCATTAGGGCAACAACGATTCAACTGTTACATGATGCGGTAGTTGAACCCCTTTCCTCTGCATGACCTGTCTTTGCCACAATAAATAGTTGAAACCCACTAGCATGAGTAGGAGTTGTTTGAGCCATTGATGTCTACTACACAACCTTCTTCTTGTAGACGTTGTTGGGCCTCCAAGTGCAGAGGTTTGTAGGACAATAGCAAATTTCCCTCAAGTGGATGACCTAAGGTTTATCAATCTGTGGGAGGTGTAGGATGAAGATGGTCTCTCTCAAACAACCCTGCAACCAAATAACAAAGAGTCTCTTGTGTCCCCAACACACCCAATACAATGGTAAATTGTATAGGTGCACTAGTTCGGCGAAGAGATGGTGATACAAGTGCAATATGGATGGTAGATATAGGTTTTTGTAATCTGAAATTATAAAAACAGCAAGGTAACTAATGATAAAAGTGAGCACAAACGGTATTTCAATGGGTTGAAACAAGGCCTAAGGTTCATACTTTCACTAGTGCAAGTTCTCTCAACAACAATAACATAATTAGATTATATAACTATCCCTCAACATGCAACAAAGAGTCACTCCAAAGTCACTAATAGCGGAGAACAAATGAAGAGATTATTGTAGGGTACGAAACCACCTCAAAGTTACTCTTTCTGATCGATCTATTCAAGAGTCTGTAGTAAAATAACACGAAGCTATTCTTTTCGTTCAATCTATCCTATAGTTCGTACTAGAATAACACCTTAAGACACAAATCAACCAAAACCCAAATGTCACCTAGATACTCCAATGTCACCTCAAGTATCCGTGGGTATCATTATACGATATGCATCACACAATCTCAGATTCATCTATTCAAACCAACACAAAGTACTTAAAAGAGTGCCCCAAAGTTTCTACCGGAGAGTCAAGACGAAATCGTGTGCCAACCCCTATGCATAAGTCCACATGGTCACTGAACCCGCAAGCTGATCACCAAAACATACATCAAGTAGATCACGTGAATATCCCATTGTCACCACAGATAAGCACATGCAAGACATACATCAAGTGTTCTCAAATCCTTAAAGATCAATCCGATAAGATAACTTCAAAGGGAAAACTAAATCCATTACAAGAGAGTAGAGGGGGAGTAACATCATAGATCCAACTATAATAGCAAAGCTTGCGGTACATCAAGATCGTGCCAAATCAGGAACACGAGAGAGAGAGAGAGAGATCAAACACATAGCTACTTGTACATACCCTCAGCCCCGAGGGTGAACTACTCCCTCCTCATCATGGAGAGCGTCGGGATGATGAAGATGGCCACTGGTGAGGGATCTCCCCTCCGGCAGGGTGCCGGAACAGGGCCCCGATTGGTTTTTGGTGGCTAAAGAGGCTTGCGGCGGCGGAACTCCCGATCTAGGTTATGTTTTGAGGGTTAGGGTATTTATAGGAACTTTTGGTGTCGGTCTTACATCAAGGGAGTCTCTGAGTCGTCCACGAGGTAGGGGGCGCGCCCAGGTGGGTAGGGCTCGCCCTCCACCCTCGTGGACGGATCAGGACTCTTCTGCCCCAAATCTTTTACTCCGAGGGCTTCTTTTGGTCCATAAAAAATCGTCAAAAATTGGCACGTCAATTGGACTTCGTTTGGTATTCCTTTTCTGTAAAACTCAAAAACAAGGAAAAAACAGAAACTGGCACTAGGCTCTAGGTTAATAGGTTAGTCCCAAAAATCATATAAAATAGCATATAAATGCATATAAAACATCCTAGATGGATAATATAATAGCATGGAACAATCAAAAATTATAGATACGTTGGAGACGTATCAAGCATCCCCAAGCTTAATTCCTGCTCATCCTCGAGTCGGTAAATGATAAAAACAGAATTTTTGATGTGGAATGCTACCTAACATAATTCTCAATGTAATTCTCTTTATCGTGGCATGAATATTCTGATCCATAAGATTCAAGATAAAAGTTCATATTGACATAAAAATAATATTACTTCAAGCATACTAACAAAGTAATCATGTCTTCCGAAAATAACATGGCCAAAGAAAGTTCATCCCTACAAAATCATATAGCTTGGCTATGCTCCCTCTTCGTCACAAAAAATATTCAAATCATGCACAACCTCGGTTTCAGCCAAGCAATTCTTTCATACTTTAGAATTTTCAAACCTTTTCAACTTTCACGCAATACATGAACGCAAGCCACGGATATAGCACTATGGGTGGAATAGAGTATGATGATGGAGGTTGTGTGGAGAATACAAAAAAGGAGAAAGTCTCATATTTGACGAGGCTAATCAACGGGCTATTGAGATGCCCATCAATTGATGTCAATACGAGGAGTAGGGGTTGCCATGCAACGGATGCACTAGAGCTATAAATGTATGAAAGCTCATCAAAAGAAACTATGTGGGTGTGCATCCAACTGTCTTGCTCACGAAGACCTAGGGCATTTTGAGGAAGCCCATCATTGGAATATACAAGCCAAGTTCTATAATGAAAAATTCCCACTAGTATATGAAAGTGACAACATAGGAGACTCTCTATCATGAAGATCATGGTGCTACTTTGAAGCACAAGTGTGGAAAAGGATAGCAACATTGCCCCCCCTATTTTTGGGCCTTTCTTTTTTTGGCCTTTCACCTTCTTTTTTTGGCTTTTTTATTTGGCCTTTCTTTTCTTTTTTTAAGGGATAATTCTCTAATAATGATGATCATCACACTTCTATTTACTTACAACTCATGGATTACAACTCGATACTAGAACAAAATATGACTCTATATGAATGCCTCCGGCGGTGTACCGGGATATGCAATGAATCAAGAGTGACATGTACGAAATTATGAAGGTGGCTTTGCCACAAATACGATGTCAACTACATGATCATGCAAAAGCAATATGACAATGATGAAACATGTCATAATAAACGGAACAGTGGAAAGTTGCATGGCAATATATCTCGGAATGGCTATGGAAATGCCATAATAGGTAGGTATGGTGGCTGTTTTGAGGAAGATATAAGGAGGTTTAGGTGTGATAGAGTGTATCGTATCATGGGGTTTGGATGCACCGGCGAAGTTTGCACCAACTCTCAAGGTGAGAAAGGGCAATGCGCGGTACCGTAGAGGCTAGCAATGGTGAAAGGGTGAGAGTGCGTATAATCCATGGACTCACATTAGTCATAAAGAACTCATATACTTATTGCAAAAGTTTATTAGCCCTCGAAGCAAAGTACTACTATGCATGCTCCTAGGGGGGAGGTTGGTAGGAGTTAACCATCGCGCGATCCCGACCTCCACACATAAGGAAGGCAATCAAAAGAGCACCCCATGCAACAAATTTGTCACAAAATGTTCACCATACGTGCATGCTACGGGACTTGCCAACTTTAACACAAGTATTTCTCAATTTCATAATTACCCAACTAGCATGACTCTAATATTACCACCTTTATATCTCAAAACAATTATCAAGTATCAAATTTATCATAGTATTTAATGCACTCTATTTGAAAGTTTTTATTATACCCAACTTGGATGCCCATCATATTAGGACTAATTTTATAACCAAAGAAAATTACCATGCTGTTCTAAAAGACTCTCAAAATGATATAAGTGAAGCATGAGAGTTCATATATTTCTTCAAAATAAAACCACAGTCATTCTCTAAAAGATATAAGTGAAGCACTAGAACAAACGGCAAACTAATGCAAAAGATATAAGTGAAGATCAATGAGTAGCCGAATAATTGTGCAACTATGTGAAGACTCTCTAACATTTAAGAATTTAAGATCTTGGTATTTCATTCAAACAACAAGCAAAACAAAACAAAATGAAATTTCAAGGATAGCACACATCATGTGCTGAATAAAAATATAGCTCCAAGTAAAGTTACCGATGAACGAAGACGAAAGAGGGGATGCCATCCGGGGCATCCCCAAGCTTAGGCTCTTGGTCCTTGAATATTACCTTGGGGTGCCTTGGGCATCCCCAAGCTTAGGCTCTTGCCACTCCTTATTCCATAGTCCATCGAATCTTTACCCAAAACTTTAAAACTTCACAACATAAAACTCAACAGAAAACTCGTAAGCTCCGTTAGTATAAGAAAATTAATCACCACTTTTGGTACTGTTGTGAACTCATTATAAATTCATATTGGTGTAACATCTACTTTATTCCAACTTCTCTATGGTTCATACCCTCTGATACTACTCATAGATTCATCAAAATAAGCAAACAACACAATGAAAACAGAATTTGTCTAAAACAGAACAATCTGTAGTAATCTGTATCATTCGAATACTTCTGTAACTCCAAAAATTCTGAAATGGAGGACCTAAGGAATTTTTCTATTAATCATCTGCAAAAAGAATCAACCTAAAAGCACTCTCCAGTAAAAAATGGCAGCTAATCTCGTGAGCGCAAAAGTTTCTGTTTTTTACAGCAAGATCGCATAGACTTCACCCAAGTCTTCCCAAAGGTTCTACTTGGCACAAACACTAATTCAAACATAAAACCACATCTGAAGAGAGGCTAGGTGAATTATTTATTACTAAACAGGAGAAAAAAGCAAAGAACTAAAATAAAATTGGGTTGCCTCCCAACAAGCGCTAACATTTAACGCCACTAGCTAGGCATGATGATTTCAATGATGCTCACATAAAAGATAAGAATTGAAACATAAAGAAAGCATCATGAAGAATATAACTAGTACGTTTAAGTCTAACCCTCTTCCTATGCATAGGGATTTTGTGAGCAAACAACTTATGGGGACAATACTCAACTAGCATAGGAAGGCAAAACAAGCATAACTTCAAAATTTTCAACACATAGAGAGGAAACTTGATATTATTGCAATATGTAGAAGCATATGATCCTCTCTCATAATAATTTTCAGTAGCATAATGAATGAATTCAACCATATAACCAGCACCTAAAGCATTCTTTTCATGATCCACTTGCATAGAAATTTTACTACTCTCCACACAAGCAAATTTATTCTCATCAATAGTAGTGGGAGCAAACTTAACAAAATAACTATCATGTGAAGCATAATCCATTTAAAAATTAAAATCATGATGACAAGTTTCATGGTTATTTTTATTATTTAGAGCATATGTGTCATCACAATAATCATCATAGATAGGATGCATGTTTTCATCATAATAAATTTGCTCATCAAAACTTGGGGGACAAAAAATATCATCTTCATCAAACATAGCTTCCCCAAGCTTGTGGCTTGCATATCATTAGCATCATGGATATTCAAGGAATTCATACTAACAACATTGCAATCATGCTCATTATACAAAGATCCAGTACCAAACATTTTAATGCATTCTTCTTCTAGCAATTGAGCACAATTTTCCTTACCATCATTTTCATGAAAGATATTAAAAAGATGAAGCGTATGAGGCAAACTCAATTCCATTTTTTGTAGTTTTCTTTTACAGACTAAACTAGTGATAAAACAAGAAACTAAAAGATTCAATTGCAAGATCTAAAGATATACCTTCAAGCACTCACCTCCCTGGCAACGGCGCCAGAAAAGAGCTTGATGTCTACTACGCAACCTTCTTCTTGTAGATGTTGTTGGGCCTCCAAGTGCACAGGTTTGTAGGACAGTAGCAAATTTCCCTCAAGTGGATGACCTAAGGTTTATCAATCCGTGGGAGGTGTAGGATGAAGATGGTTTCTCTCAAACAACCCTGCAACCAAATAACAAAGAGTCTCTTGTGTCCCCAACACACCCAATACAATGGTAAATTGTATAGGTGCACTAGTTCGGTGAAGAGATGGTGATACAAGTGCAATATGGATGGTAGATATAGGTTTTTGTAATCTGAAATTATAAAAACAGCAAGGTAACTAATGATAAAAATGAGCACAAATGCTATTGCAATGCGTTGAAACAAGGCCTAGGGTTCATACTTTCACTAGTGCAAGTTCTCTCAACAATAATAACATAATTAGATCATATAACTATCCCTCAACATGCAACAAAGATTCACTCCAAAGTCACTAATAGCAGAGAACAAACGAAGATACTATTGTAGGGTACAAAACCACCTCAAAGTTATTCTTTCTGATCAATCTATTCAAGAGTCCGTAGTAAAATAACACAAAGCTATTCTTTCCATTCAATCTATCCTAGAGTTCGTACTAGAATAACACCTTAAGACACAAATCAACCAAAACCCTAATGTCACCTAGATACTCCAATGTCACCTCAAGTATCCGTGGGTATGATTATACGATATGCATCACACAATCTCAGATTCATCTATTCAAACCAACACAAAGTACTTCAAAGAGTGCACCAAAGTTTCTACTGGAGAGTCAAGACGAAAACGTGTGCCAACCCCTATGCATAAGTTCACAAGGTCACTGAACCCGTAAGTTGATCACCAAAACATACATTAGGTAGATCACGTGAATATCCCATTGTCACCGCAGATAAGCACATGCAAGACATACATCAAGTGTTCTCAAATCCTTAAAGACTCAATCCAATAAGATAAGTTGAAAGGGAAAACTCAATCCATTACAAGATAGTAGAGGGGGAGAAACATCATAGATCCAACTATAATAGCAAAGATCGCGGTACATCAAGATCGTGCCAAATCAAGAACACGAGAGAGAGAGAGATCAAACACATAGCTACTACTACATACCCTCAGCCCCGAGGGTGAACTACTCCCCCTTCGTCAAGGAGAGCGCCGGGATGATCAAGATGGCCACCGTCGAGGGATCCCCCCTCCGGCAGGGTGCCAGAACAGGGCCCCGATTGGTTTTGGGTGGCTATAGAGGCTTGCGGCGGCGGAACTCTTGATCTAGGTTATGTTTCGGGGTTTTGGGTATTTATCGGAATTTTTGGCATTGGTCTCACGTCAAGGGGGTCTTCGAGTCGTCCACGAGGTAGGGGGGCGTGCCCGGGGGTAGGGATCGCCCTCCACCCTCATGGATGGATCAGGACTCTTCTGGCCCAACTCTTTTACTCCGGGGGCTTCTTTTGGTCCATAAAAAATCGTCAAAAATTGGCACGTCAATTGGACCCCGTTTGGTATTCCTTTTCTGTAAAACTCAAAAACAAGGAAAAACAGAAACTAGCACTGGGCTCTAGGTTAATAGGTTGGTCCCAAAAATCTTATAAAATAGCATATAAATGCATATAAAACATCCTAGATGGATAATATAATAGCATGGAACAATAAAAAATTATAGATACGTTGGAGACGTATCAGCCATGATGTGCCTACTCATTCATGCTTGTTTGTCATGCCTACTATTGCTTAGAGTTGTGTCAGGTCTGATTCACCGGGGTTGAATTGGAATGTTGTAAACATGTCCTACTATTGAGAAGTAAGTGTGTGAACACTATTTGGTAAAGGTAGCGGTGAGAGGCCATGTAGGAGTACATGGTGGGTTGTCTCATTGAAACCGTCCTCAGGAACTGAGTTCTGTGTTTGTGATCCAAGACAAATACTACCACACATTGGGTTCCGGTAACTCGACCCCTCTCGGCTTATTAATTGCCTCGATCTCTGTCCAGGAGTTGCAACTAGTTTCTAGTGTTTGTAGGTAGTGCTATTAGTCTACCAAGTGGCACCCGGTACAGGTGGGCTTGGGACAGACTAGGTGCAGTGGCACGATGTACCAAGTGGCACTCGGATGGTGGGCGTGGGAACCCTGCTCACATTGTTTGGGGCCGTGATGAAAACCTCGGCCGGACTCCCTTGTGGATGGAACCCGAATAGGCGATAAACCTGGACTAGAGTCTTGCGTGGTTAGTCAGGTCGTGGCCGACACCCTCGCCAGGCTTCCGCTTGAAGGTTTCCGAGATACATGACGTGTACATGGAGGTAAGTGGTGAGAGCGTGTGTTAAGAAGTACACCCCCGCAGGGTTAACATGATCTATTCGAATAGACGCGTCCACGGTAATGGACTACTGGGTTGCTTATACAGTTCATAGACAAGTGAAAGTGGATACTCTAAAATGCGCAAGATAAACCTGAGTGCTATGGATGGCCTTCTCGTAGGGAGACGGGAGCGGATCCACAGTGGTGTATTGATATGGTGAATATGTGGACTCATGTGCGCCACGTCAAAAGAGTTACCAGCGGTGGTAGTACATGATAGCTGAGTCAAAGTTGGCTTGCTGCAGTTAAACTCCACCACCCCTTTGTTGATACCGATGCATATGTAGCTACTTCTGATGTAAGTCTTGCTGGGTACATTTGTACTCACATTTGCTTAATTTATGTTTTGGCATAGAGATTTCAGTCTCACTAGTAGTTCTGCATGGACTTCGAGGTTTAGCTTGTTACCTCAGCTACGATCTTGTACCCTTGGCAGGGTCTTGTAGATAGTCAAGCTTCTCAGCCTTTTTCATTTGTAGTTGTCTGTACTCAGACATGTTATGCTTCCATTGCTTGTATGCTCTGTATGTTGGGTCATGTGACCCATGATTGTAATTCTTACTATGTATGACTCTTCAGAGCCTCCTGAATAAATACTTTGAGTCGTAGACTTTGTTGTGATTCCATGTTGTATTTGCACATATCGAGCATATTGTGTGTATGATTTTGAAATGCTTGGTATGTGTGGGATTCAACAATCTAGTTGTTTATTCTTGGTAGCCTCTCTTATGGGAAAATGTCTCCTAGTGATTCCACAAAGCCATGGTAGCTTGCTAATGCTCTAGAACACATGGGATGATCGGCATGTGTCCTTCTTTGCTCCTGTGTCTGTCACTTCGGGGAAATGTCACGTGTTGTTCCTTTAAGTCCTTGTAGCTTGCTACGACTTGGGTTCATATGTTGATGACTGACACATGCATTGCTGGGTCATGTATGCCTGTCCATGAAAGTTAGTGCCACCTTGGGTTTATGACTAGTCATGTCTGCCCAGGTTCTCTGTCATATGGATGCTAGCAACACTATCAAATACGTGAGCCAAAAGGCGCAAATGGTCCCGGGCTAGGTAAGGTGGCACCCGTGGGGATACCATGCGTGAAGCTGCAAAGTGATATGATGTGTTACATGCTAGATCGTGTGACTTAGGATCGGGGTCCTGACAGCTCGATGGCGATGTAGGATGGCAAATTGTTGACAGTGAGCCACAAGAGATCAAAGGCGGGGCCATGGATGAGATTGACGGTGGTTGAACCCGAGGGGTTGGGGGTGGGCCACTTAACCCGTGACATAGCCTGCCTCAGTCCGTTGCTGTCGATGACCTCAATGTCGTAGCCGGCGTCCATGACATACCCGCATACTCTAGCCCGCTGCTTGAGTGCCTGCCACCAGTAACGGTCGTCAGCTTCCTCGACGACGTCGGGTGAAGAGACCGTGATACACCTCTTTTGGGCGAGTCGCTCCTCGAGCTCCACGGGAGTGATACGTCTCCAACGTATCTATAATTTTTGATTGTTCCATGCTATTTTATTACCTGTTTTGAATGATTATGGGCTTTATTATACACTTTTATATTACTTTTGGGACTAACCTATTAACCAGAGGCCCAACCCATATTGCTGTTTTATTGCCTGTTTCAGTATTTCGAAGAAAAGGAATATCAAACGGAGTCCAAACAGAATTAAACCTTCGACAGCGTTATATTTTGGAAGAATATCACCCAAGAGACTTGGAGTTCACGTCAGAAGAGCCTCGAGGAGGCCAGGAGATAGGAGGGCACCCCCCCTACTGGGCGCGCCCCCCTGTCTCATGGGCTCCTCGAGCACCTCCTGACCGACTTCTTTCACCTATATAAGCCTACATACCCTAAAAATATTGAATATCAAGATAGATCGGGAGTTCCGCCATCGCAAGCCTCTGTAGCCACCAAAAACCTCTCGGGAGCCCGTTCCGGCACCCTGTCGGAGGGGGGGATCCCTCACTGGTGGCCAGCTTCATCATCCCGGTGCTATCCATGACGAGGAGACAGTAGTTCACCCTCGGGGCTGAGGGTATGTACCAGTAGCTATGTGTTTGATCTCTCTCTCTCGTGTTCACTCTATGGCACGATCTTGATGTATCGCAAGCTTTTCTATTATAGTTGGATCTTATTATGTTTCTCCCCCTCTACTCTCTTGTGATGAATTGAGTTTTCCTCTTGAAGTTATCTTATTGGATTGAGTATTTTGTTTGAGAACACTTGATGTATGTCTTGCCGTGTTTATCTGTGGTGACAATGGGATATCACGTGCCACTTGATGTATGTTTTGATGACCAACTTGCGGGTTCTGCCCATGAACCTATGCATAGGGGTTGGCACACGTTTTCTTGACTCTCCGGTAGAAACTTTGGGGCACTCTTTGAAGTACTTTGTGTTGGTTGGATGAATCTAAGATTATGTGATGCATATCGTATAATCATGCCCACAGATACTTGAGGTGACAATGGAGTATCTAGGTGACATTAGGGTTTTGGTTGATTTGTGTCTTAAGGTGTTATTCTAGTATGAACTCTATGATAGATTGAGCGGAAAGAATAGCTTCATGTTATTTTACTACAAACTCTTGAATAGATAGAACAGAAAGGATAACTTTGAGGTGGTTTCATACCCTACCATAATCTCTTCGTTCGTTCTCCGCTATTAGTGGCTTTGGAGTGACTCTTTGTTGCATGTTGAGGGATTTTTATATGATCTATCTATGTTATTATTGTTGAGAGAACTTGCACTAGTGAAAGTATGAACCCTTTGCCCTGTTTCCTACCATTGCAATACCGTTTGTGCTCACTTTTATCATTAGTTACCTTGCTGTTTTTATAATTTTAGATTACAAAAACCTATATATAATATCCATATTGCACTTGTATCACCATCTCTTCGCCGAATTAGTGCACCTATACAATTTACCATTGTATTTGGTGTGTTGGGGACACAAGAGACTCTTTGTTATTTGGTTTCGGGGTTGTTTGAGAGAGATCATCTTCATCCTACGCCTCCCACGGATTGATAAACCTTAGGTCATCCACTTGAGGGAAATTTGCTACTGTCCTACAAACCTGTGCACTTGCAGGCCCAACAACGTCTACAAGAAGAAGGTTGTATAGTAGACATCAAGCTCTTTTCTGGCGCCCTTGCCGGGAGGCTAGGTAAGCGGCACTCACACCCTGTCAATCAAGCTCTTTTCTGGCGCCGTTGCCGGGGAGGTGAGTGCTTGAGGGTATATCTTTAGATCTTGCAATTGAATCTTTTTGTTTCTTGTTTTATCACTAGTTTAGTTTATCAAAGAAAACTACAAAAAATGGAGTTAAGTTTGTCTCATACGCTTCGTCTTTTTAATATCTTTCGTGAGTATGATGAAAAGGAAAATTGTGCTCAAGTGCTACAAGAAGAATTACATAGAATGCTTGGCATGAAATATGTGAATGATGAGCATGATTTCAATGTTGTTAGTATGAATTCCTTGAATATCCATGATGCTAATGATATGCAAAGCCACAAGCTTGGGGAAGCTATGTTTGATGAAGATGATATTTTTTGTCCCCCAAGTTTTGATGAAAATATTTATTATGATGAAAGCATGCCTCCTATTTATGATGATTATATTGATGAAAGTGGGTTTGGAAGAGTGTCAACTTTAGGAAGTAGTGATCCCACTATTTTGGGGGATGTTGAATCTTATTGTGATGAACATGAAAGTGGATTTGGAAGAGTGTCAACTTTATTTAGTGATGATTCCACTATTTCGGAAGAGGTTCCAATTGATTATGAAAACAAAGTTGCTATCTATGATGATTATTGTGATGACTTGTATGCTATTAGGAATAATGATAACCATGAAACTTATCATCATGATTTTAGTTTTCAATTGGATTATGCCTCACATGATAATTATTTTGTTGAGTTTGCTCCCACTACTATTCATGAGAAGAAATTTGCTTATGTAGAGAGTAGTAAATTTTGTATGCTAGTAGATCATGAAAAGAATGATTTAGTTGCTGGTTATATTGTTAAATTCATTCATGATGCTACTGAAAATTATTATGAGGGAGGAATATATGCTTCTAGGAATTGCAATAATATCAAGTTTCCTCTCTATGTGCTTAAAATTTCAAAGTTATGCTTGTTTTACCTTCCTATGCTTGTTGATTATTGTTACCATAAGTTGTTTGCTCACAAAATCCCTATGCACAGGAAGTGGGTTAGACTTAAATGTGCTAGTCATATTCTTCATGATGCTCTCTTTATGTTTCAATTCTTATCTTTTATGTGAGCATCATTGCCATCATCATGCCTAGCTAAAAAGGCATTAAAGAAAAGCGCTTGTTGGGAGATAACCCAATATTTATCCTTACTGTTTTTGTGTGTCCACATGATTATGCTACTGTAGTAATCATTTTTTATAGCTTTTGTTTCAATAAAGTGCCAAGTAGAACCTTTGGGAAGACTTGGGTGAAGTCTATATGATCTTGCTGTAAAAAAACAGAAACTTTTGCGCTCACGAGATTAGCTACCATTTTTTAATGGAAAGTGATTTTAGGTTGATTCTTTTTGCAGATGATTAATAGACAAATTACTCAGGTCCAACAATTTATTTCATAATTTTTGGGATTCCATAAGTATAAGTTTGATACAGATTACTACAGACTGTTCTGTTTTTGACAGATTCTGTTTTCATTGTGTTGTTTGCTTATTCTGATGAATCTATGAGTAGTATCGGAGGGTATGAACCATAGAGAAGTTAGAATACAGTAGATATTACACCAATATGAATTTAGAATGAGTTAATTATACCTAAGTGGTGGTTTTATTTTCTTATACTAACGGAGCTTACGAGTTCTGTTTTGAGTTTTGTGTGGTTGAAGTTTTCAAGTTTTGGGTGAAGTTTCGATGGACGACGGAATAAGGAGTGGCAAGAGCCTAAGATTGGGGATGCCCAAGGCACCCCAAGGTAATATTTAAGGACGACCAAGAGCCTAAGCTTGGGGATGGCCCGGATGGCATCCCCTCTTTCGTCTTCGTTCATCGGTAACTTTACTTGGAGCTATATTTTTATTCACAACATGATATGTGTTTTGCTTGGAGCGTCATTTTATTTTGTTAGTATTTGCTTTATGTTATTTAGAATAATGTTTTGCATCTTTATTTTCAATAAAAATGTCAAGGATGGCCTTTGCCTTGCTTATTTTGCTAGTATACATGTTGCTGTTTGAAAACATAAAGTTTACCGCTGTTGCAAAAATTCCCTAGAAAAGTCAGAGAACGGTATAATGTTGAATCTTTTTGCATATTGAGCTCTTATAAATCTTATACAGCGTAGTATTTTTCTCATAATTGTTGGAGTTAGGGAAGTATTGATACTCTTGCATTCTTTACAGACTGTACTGTTTTGGCAGATTGCTGTTATGTTTGCATTGTTTGCGTATGTTTGCTTGTTTAATGATTCTATTTGAGGATAGGAGTATTAAATATGCAGAGGCATTTAGTATTCAATGTTGAATAATTATTTTAGTAATTTGTTACAGTAGAAAATGATAAGTTTTTTCATTGATTTATACCAACCTATCTCACGAGTTCTTGTTGAGTTTGTTGTGGATGAAGCTTTTTGATAAAAAGAGAAACCATGATATGAGAGGAATTAAGGAGACATAAAAACTCAAGCTTGGGGATTCCCAAGGCACCCCAAGATAATATTTCAAGAAGTCTCAAGCATCTAAGCTTGGGGATGCCCCAGTAGGCATCCCACCTTTCTTCTTCAACAACTATCGGTTAGTATCCGTTGAGCCTAAGTTTTTGCTTCTTCACATGAGTTGTGCTATCCTTGCAATGTCATTTTATTTTGCTTTGCTTGCTGTTTGAATACAATACCAAGATCTGAAATTCTTAAATGAGAGAGAGTCTTCATATAGTTACATAATTATTTAGCTACTCATTGATCTTCACTTATATCTTGTTGGAGTAGTTTGTCGTTTGCTCTAGTGCTTCACTTATATCTTTTAGAGCACGGTGATGGTTTTATTTTTTAGAAATTAATGAACTCTCATGCTTCACTTATATTATTTTGAGAGTCTTAAACAGCATGGTAATTTGAATGAAAACTATCATAGGAAGTGAATTGGATGCTATGATCAATTTGATACTTGATAATTGTTTTGAGATATGGAGGTAGTGATATTAAAATCATGCTAGTTGGGTGATTATGAATTTAAATAATACTTGTGTTGAAGTTAGCAAGTCCCGTAGCATGCACGTATGGTTAAAGCTGTGTAACAAATTTGAAACATGAAGTGTACCTGGCTTGTGCATCCTTATGAGTGGCGGTCGGGGACGAGCGATGGTCTTTTCCTACCAATCTATCCCTCTAGGAGCATGCGCGTAGTGCTTGGTTTTTGATGAATTCTAAATTTTTGCAATAAGTATATGAGTTCTTTTGACTAATGTTGAGTCCATGGATTATACACACTTTTACCTTTCCACCATTGCTAGCCTCTCCGGTACCGTGCATTGCCCTTTCTCACCTTGAGAGTTGGTGCAAACTTCGCCGGTGCATCCAAACCCCGTGATACGATACGCTCTATCACACATAAACCTCCTTATATATTGCTCAAAACAGCCACAATACCTACCTATTATGGCATTTCCATAGCCATTCCGAGATATATTGCCATGCAACTTTCCACCGTTCCATTCATCATCATCTTGACATACTTTACTGTTGTCATATTGCCATTGCATGATCATGTAGTTGACATCGTATTTGTGGCAAAGCCACCATGCATAATTTTTCATACATGTCACTCTTAATTCATTGCACCATCTCGGTACACGGCCGGAGGCATTCATATAGAGTCATATCTTGTTCTAGTTTCGAGTTGTAATTCATATATTGTAATCAATGAAAGTGTGATGATCATCATTATTAGAGCATTACCCAAAAATAAAAAAAAGAAAGGCCAAAAGAAAAAAAGAAAGGCCCAAAAAAACAAGAAAAAAAAGGAAAAGAAAAGAAAAAAAATAAAAAGACAATAAATAAAAAGGGCAATGTTACTCTCTCTTTTTCCACACTTGTGCTTCAAAGTAGCACCTTGTTCTTCATGAAGTGAGTCTCATATATTGTGCTTCAAAGTAGCACCGTGCTTTTCATATAGTGAGTCTCATAGGTTGTCTTTTTCATGCTAGTGGGAATTTTTCATTATAGAACTTGGCTTGTATATTCCTACGATGGGCTTCCTCAAATGCCCAAGGTCTTCGTGAGCAAGCAAGTTGGATGCAGACCCACTAGTTTTCTTTTGTTGAGCTTTCATTCATTTATAGCTCTAGTGCATCCGTTGCATGGCAATCCCTACTCCTCATGTTGACATCAATTGATGGGCATCTCCATAGCCCGTTGATTATCCTCGTCAATGTGAGACTTTCTCCTTTTTTTCTTCTCCACACAATCCCCAATCATTATTCTATTCCACCCATAGTGCTATATCCATGGCTCACGCTCGTGTATTGCGTGAAGGTTGAAAAAGTTTGAGATTATCTAAGTACAAAACAATTGCTTGGCTTGTCATCGGGGTATAGAAGTTGGGAACATCTTTGTGTTACGAAAATGAAGCATAGCCTAACCATATGATTTTGTAGGGATGAACGTTCTTTAGCCATGTTATTTTGAGAAGACATGATTGCTTTTATTAGCATGCTTGAAGTGTTACTATTTCTTTTGTCAATATGAACTTTTATTTTGAATCATTTGGATCTGAACATTCATGCCACAATAAAGAGAAATTACATTGAGAATCATGCTAGGTAGCATTCCACATCGAAAATTCTGTTTTTATCATTTACCCACTCGAGGACGAGCAGGAATTAAGCTTGGGGATGCTTGATACATCTCCAACGTATCTATAATTTTTGATTGTTCCATGCTATTTTATTATCTATTTTGAATGATTATGGGCTATATTATACACTTTTATATTACTTTTGGGACTAACCTATTAACCGGAGGCCCAACCCATATTTCTGTTTTATTGCTTGTTTCAGTATTTCAAAGAAAAGGAATATCAACCGGAGTCCAAACGGAATGAAACCTTCGACAACGTTATTTTTTGGAAGAATATCACCAAGGAGACTTGGAGTTCACGTCAGAAGAGCCTCGAGGAGGCCAGGAGATAGGAGGGCGCCCCCTACTGGGCGCCCCTGTCTCGTGGGCCCCTCGAGAACCTCCCGACCGACTTCTTTCACCTATATAAGCCTACGTACCCTAAGAACATCGAATATCAACATAGATCGGGAGTTCCGCCGCCGCAAGCCTCTGTAGCAACCAAAAACCTCTTGGGATCCCGTTCCGGCACCCTGCCAGAGGGGTGGATCCCTCACCGGTGGCCATCTTCATCATCCCGGCGCTATCCATGACGAGGAGGGAGTAGTTCACCCTTGGGGCTGAGGGTATGTACCAGTAGCTATGTGTTTGATCTCTCTCTCATGTTCTCTCTATGGCACGATCTTGATGTATCGCGAGCTTTGCTATTATAGTGGGATCTTATGATGTTTCTCCCCCTCTACTCTCTTGTGATGAATTGAGTTTCCCTCTTGAAGTTATCTTATCGGATTGAGTCTTTTGTTTGAGAACACTTGATGTATGTCTTGCCGTGTTTATCTGTGGTGACAATGGGATATCACGTGCCACTTGATGTATGTTTTGGTGACCAACTTGCGGGTTCCGCCCATGAACCTATGCATAGGGGTTGGCACACGTTTTCTAGACTCTCCGGTAGAAACTTTGGGGCACTCTTTGAAGTACTTTGTGTTGGTTGGATGAATCTCAGATTGTGTGATGCATATCGTATAATCATGCCCACGGATACTTGAGGTGACAATGTAGTATCTAGGTGACATTAGGGTTTTGGTTCATTTGTGTATTAAGGTGTTATTCTAGTATGAACTCTATGATAGATTGAGCGGAAAGAATAGCTTCATGTTATTTTACTACGAACTCTTGAATAGATAGAACAGAAAGGATAACTTTGAGGTGGTTTCGTACCCTACCATAATCTCTTCGTTCATTCTCTGCTATTAGTGGCTTTGGAGTGACTCTTTGTTGCATGTTGAGGGATTGTTATATGATCTATCTATGTTATTATTGTTGAGATAACTTGCACTAGTGAAAGTATGAACCCTTTGCCTTGTTTCCTACCATTGCAATACCGTCTGTGCTCACTTTTATCATTAGTTACCTTGCTGTTTTTATAATTTCAGATTACAAAAACCTATATCTACTATCCATATTGCACTTGTATCACCATCTCTTCGCCGAACTAGTGCACCTATACAATTTACCATTGTATTGTGTGTGTTGGGGACACAAGAGACTCTTTGGTATTTGGTTTCAGGGTTGTTTGAGAGAGACCATCTTCATCCTACGCCTCCCACGGATTGATAAACCTTAGGTCATCCACTTGATGGAAATTTGCTACTGTCCTACAAACCTGTGCACTTGCAGGCCCAACAACGTCTACAAGAAGAAGGTTGTGTAGTAGACTTCAGGAAGCATAGCCGGTCTTAGGCTACGATGCTCTGGAGTGGGTGATTGGGATGGGGATGGGGATCTGCGGGAAAGGGGGAGTTTGGCAGGCGTCATCTAAGAAACTCACGGCGGCCTGGGTATGGAGAACGGTGGGTAAGCTGCACAAGCAAACCGACATATGTTGACAATAGAGGCCTTGCGGCGGCGGCGGGAGGGACCTTGCTAGGGTTTCGAGTGAGGGAGGGTGTGTGTGTGCGCGCGTGCCCGAGGAGGTT
>NC_057813.1:201854808-201901230 GCF_018294505.1 Triticum aestivum | reverse complement strand
GGTGTTTCTGGAAATGACGTGGGTACTGAAAATTTTACTATGCGGGAGTCAAACACGGGAGTGAAATGCCGGGACTATTGAGATGGTGCATCGCACACGGTTGGGAGATAACAACCGTGTGTTATGAAACAGAAAAACCCTCGAGGCGGACAAATATTTTCGAGGGATGCAGGCGGGATTGGGAACAAGAAACATCACATGGTCGAAACACAATAACCATGTGTTATCAAATAGAAAAAGCTACAGGCGGGTAGATATTTTTGAGAGGGGAAGCCTCGTGCCCTCGTGGAGCCCAATGTACTGTGTGGATGTGTGTGTGACAGGGGCACTGACGTGGCACACGGTTAGTTCGAGTGAACCGTGTCTGTTGCGTCATCCCACTTGTCTAATGTTCATAAATTTGGTGAAAAATGATGTGGGAGAGGGTCAGAACATGAACTGCTTGCATGTGGACCAAATTTATGTATGAAAAGGGTGGTTTGATGTTCAAATACCAAATGCAACTTCGATGTGGCACCTATCTCGCAAAGCACACGGTATTGCTTGCCCCCCTCGTGTCGGCACGAAGGGAATCCTAAGCTATGAATGCATGCCCCCTGAGGGAGTCCTGGATTAGGGGGTCCTCGGACAGTCGGACTATATACTTAGGCCGGACTGTTGAACTATGAAGATACAAGATTGAAGACTTCGTCCCGTGTCCGGATGGGACTCTCCTTTGCGTGGAAGGCAAGCTTGGCAATTCGGAAATGTAGATTTCCTTCTCTGTAACCGACTCTGTGTAACCCTAGCCCCCACGGTGTCTATATAAACTGGAGGGTTTAGTCCGTAGGACAACGACAATCATAATCATAGGCTAGCTTCTAGGGTTTAGCCTCTACGATCTCGTGGTAGATCAACTCTTGTAATACTCATATCATCAAGATCAATCAAGCAGGAAGTAGGGAATTACCTCCATCGAGAGGGCCCGAACTTGGGTAAACATTGTGTCCCCCGCCTCCTGTTACCATTAGCCTTAGACGCACAGTTCGGGACCCCCTACCCGAGATCCGCCGGTTTTGACACCGACATTGGTGCATTCATTGAGAGTTCCACTGTGTCATCACGATAAGGCTTGATGGCTCCTTCAATCATATACAACGATGCGATCCAGGGTGAGGTTTTCCTCCCCAGACAGATCTTCGTATTCGGCAGCTTTGCACTGCGGGCCAACTCGCTTGGCCATCTGGAGCAGATCGATAGCTACGCCCCTGGTCATCAGGTCAGGTTTGGAAGCCTGAACTACACCCCAACATCTGCGGAGACTTGATCTTCAACGAATTCGAGCCCATGTCAGGTGCGCCGAACAGTCACGACGAGCATGACTTAGATCTGCCATCGGACGGTGTTCGGGAGATCACACCTGCGGCTGCCCCGAACCTTAATCCAGAGCAGATCATGCCATCCGAGGACGGGTGGATGGACCCCACCACGGAGGCCACACACTCAGCGGTGATAGAGCCGAACACAAACTCCGCCTCCAATGAGGCCTGTGTTATCGGACCCTCGGACTCGTCTCCGGCCATAGGCTCTGAACCGCGTGCATCCGTGCCTATCGAATCTGATTGGGCGCCGATCATGGAGTTTACCTCCACGGATATCTTTCAGCACTCGCCCTTGGGTGACGTGCTAAATTCGTTGAAGTGTCTCTCCCTGTCAGGAGACTCCTGGCCGAACTATGTCCGGCTTGAGTAAGAAGCGGACGGCGAAGAAATTTGTTCCCCACCCACCACCCACTTAATAGCCACTATCGATGACTTAACCGACATGCTGGATTTCGACTCCGAAGACGTCGACGGTATGGAAGACGACGCCGGAGAAGAACAGGAACCACCGCCCACAGGGCGCTGGACAACCACCTCATCATATGATATATATATATGGTGGACACGCCCAAAGAAGGCGATGGCGATGAGGCAACAGAGGGTAATCCCCTTGAGAAGCAATCTAAGCACCGGCGTCATTGGCGCCACTCTAAACCTCGTCATAGCAAAAATAGCGATACCGGCAGAAGAGATAATAACACTCCGGATAATGCCGAGGACGAAAACAATCCCGCCCAGCCAAGCTTCGAGCAGGCCGAACGGGAGGATGGGGAAGCTAGCCCTAAGGAACAGGCAATGGATGGAGAATCAGAGGATGACAATTACATGCCCCTCTCCGAAGACGAGGTGAGCCTCGGCGACGAAGAATTCATCGTGCCTGAGGATCCCGTCGAGCAGGAGCGCTTCAAGCGCTGGCTTATAGCCACTGCAAAAAGCCTGAAGAAAAAGCAGTAGCAGCTTCAAGCTGATCAAGATCTGCTAACTGATAGTGGACTGAGGTCCTGGCATCCAAGGAATACGGACTCGAGTGCCCAACCAAAAGTTACCCAAAGCGCAGGTTGCTACCTCAACTCGAGGAGGAGGCATTACAGCCTACACTACCAGTGCAGGATGCGGCTGACCGGCCACCTTGTGGCCGAGACAAAGCAGCATATCAGCCTGAACACCAGCCTGTACCCTGTTGCCAAACAAACAAAGCCACGAAGGCCCGGGGCTACACACATGACCTGCAAGAGAAATTGGAAAACAAAACAGGAAATCGAGATCGATCTACGGATCACGGGGGCATGCCCCAACATGTGACGATGACCGTCACGCTGGATATACTAAATACAAATCCGGCCGGGTCGATGTAGCCCGGCATAGAGGCACCTCACCCCCCTATGCTTCACTGACGAAGTAATGGATCATAAATTCGCAGAAGGGTTTAAGCCCGTAAATATCGAGCCCTACGATGGGACTACAGACCCCGCGGTATGGATAGAAGATTTCTTTCTCCACATTCACATGGCCCACGGGGATGATCTACACGCCATCAAGTACCTCTCACTAAAACTCAAGGGACCCGCTCGGCATTGGCTGAATAGTTTGCCGGCAAACTCCATTGGAAGTTTGGAGAACCTGGTAGACGCATTCCTGGATAACTTCCAGGACACTTATGTGCGACCCCCGGATGCTGATGATTTAAGTCACATAACCCAACAGCCCGGAGAGTCAGCCAGGAAATTCTGGACTCGGTTCCTAACTAAAAAGAACCAAATTGTCGAATGTCCGGATGCCGAAGCCCTAGCGGCCTTTAAGCATAACATCTGTGACGAGTGGCTTGCCCGACATCTCGGCCAAGAAAAGCCGAGGTCCATGGCAGCCCTCACGACACTCATGACCCGCTTTTGTGCGGGCGAGGATAGCTGGTTGGCTCGTAACAACAACACATCAAGCAATCCTGGCACATCAGAGGCCAGAGATAGCAACGGCAAGCCCCGACGCAACAAACACAAGCGTCGCAATAATGGCGATAACGCCAAAGACACGACCGTCAATGCCAGATTCAGTGGCTCTAAGTCCGGTCAGCGAAAAAAGCCATTCAAAAAGAACAATACGGGCCCGTCCAATCTGGACCGCATACTCGACCATCCATGACAAATTCATGGCGCCCCAGGAACACCAGCGAATCATACCAACAGAGGATGCTGGGTCTTCAAACAAGCCGGTAGATCAGGTGCCGAAAACAAGGAGATGGGGTCTCAAAGCGATGACGATGACGAGGAGCCCCGATCATCAAACACAGGAGGGCAAAAGAAATTTCCCTTGCGAATCAAAATGGTGAACATGATGCCACACACATTCCCAAGCTGGAATGGATGTGCACTCTTAGGGATGTCGACTTAACGGAGCCAGTTGCCCCACAATATAAACTATGGCCGATCACCTTCGACCGTACGGATCGTCCGACTAATACCAATCAGGGCAATTCAGCCGCACTAGTCCTCGACCCAATAATTGACGGGTTCCACCTCACACGAGTCCTTATGGATAGAGGCAGCAGTCTAAACCCGCTGTATCAGGACACAGTGTGCAAGATGGGTATTGATCTTTTGATAATCAATTCCACTAAAACCACCTTTAAAGGTGTTATGCCAGGTGTGGAGACCCGTTGTACAGGATCCATCACTCTGGAGGTAGTCTTTGGATCACCGGACAATTACCGTACCGAAGAGTTAATCTTCGACATCGTCCCTTTCCGCAATAATTATCATGCACTGCTCGAACGAGCCGCGTTTGCTCGATTCAACGCGGTGCCACATTATGCCTACCGTAAGCTCAAGATGCACGGTCCGCATGGCATCATAACAGTTAATGGTAAGGCTGAACTCCCCCTCTATGTCGAAGAGTATACCGCCGCCTTAACAGCAGAAGCAACGAGTGGCAACTTTCAATCGAACCTCGAGTCGACGGCCAAGCTCCCGGACACCATCAAGGGAGTCCAAACTACTTCACGGCAGGATAGCCCGGCTCGTCCAGAGCTCAATTAAAACACTCCGGCAGTAAACAGAGGCAAAGCTAGGATAGGCCACACACTGCGGCTCAACCGCTACGTGGCACACAAACGTTTCTTGAATTTTCTTTGCAGGTTCACTTTTGCGTAGGCCGGGACTGGCAACATGGAAACAACTCGAAAGCATAAGGGGATCCTTAGATATTCCCCTCTATGACCATCCGACTACACCCCGGATCCGCACACAGCCTCCTCCCGCCTGGTCTCAGTAGGTTCCGAAGTCATATTTCCTTTTATCACACTACCTGTACTCATACGCATCAACGTGTTATTCAATTACAACATGTGGCTTTATATGATGCTTATCTGCTGTTGTTTCTTATTGACACTCTTTGTCAAATGGCATCTGTACATCCTGGTATGTCTTAATATGCCAGGGGCTTCATTGTACCCATAATACGGCAATAAAGTCTGAACACCTTCACGGTCGTTCGGCACCCCGAACTTATAACATTATATGCATCAGCTCCGAATCATGTCTTGGGTCAATAGTTGGGTTTGCCCGGCTCCCATGTTTTGTTGCCTTACGTTCCGCTATATTGGCTAAGGAGGCACAGGGAGAACTACTGTGATTGTGTCCCAGTTCTTCCGGACGAGCGCCTCAGTAGAGAAACCCGAAAACTGACTGTCATGATACAGCGAGAGCTAGTCAGCTGTTCGAGAGGTTGTAAAATCTTTAAGGATTTCTTCCGCATTATGCGATAACTAATGCAGCGTGCAATGTATCGCCTTTTCTTCCGATCAGGTGCTTATAGAGCCCCTCATGCGGTCTTCCGAACACCAGGGGCTGCGCCTACCTTCCTTTTGTCAAACTCCTATGGCTAATGAGAGTGATAAAGGCTTATAGTCCGATTGTGTGGTTAGTTGCACTGAACACCTCCTTCAAGGACCCAAAACTGGGATAAAGATTGCTCAGGTTTATCCCGAACACCACCGTACTTCCTACGTGGGGGCAGAAGCCGACGACTGGCCAACTCTCAGGATCAATATATAAAACGGCCGCGCAGGAGGAAAAACTTTCAAATAACAGGAAGTCAATAATAGAAACGACCTTGTTTAACATTACAAAGGACAACATGACTATATTCATGGAAATATAATGTCCTTGGTGCATTGCTCCGCCGCAAGGCGAGATCCTTTCAGGACACTATCATAATATAACTCAGGCTTGCGGTGCTCCTTCCCCTCCGGCGGTCCCTCGGTCATCAGCTTTTCAACGTCCATCTCCCCCCAGGGCACCTTTGCGCAGGCGAAGGCCATTCGCGCACCCTCCATACAGACCGACCGCTTGATGACATCAAGTCGAGGGCAGACACTCACAAGCCGCTTCACGAGCCCGAAGTAGCTGCTTGGAATCGGCTCGGCGGGCCATAGCCGGATAATTAAATCCTTTATGGCTAGTTCGGCCGCCTTATGTAGTTCAATCAGCTGTTTCAGTTGATCGGCAAAAGGCACCGGATAATTTGGTGCCAGATACTGCGACCAGAAGAGCTTCTCCGTAGTGTTCCTTTCTCCGGCTCGGCAGAATTGGGCGGCATCAGATATGCTACGTGGTAGCTCTGCAAATACCCATGGAGGAATCCGAACTCAAATTAGAAATTTGATTTTCTCCTCAAATACTTGCTTTACATAGAAAAAGCCTTACCTGCCGCGATCTTCCTCGCTTCCTGGATTTCTTGTAGGGTGCCTTGGGTTTCCCCCCGGGCATCGCGTGTGGCTTGATGAGCCTTGGTGAGTTCGGATTATTTCTCTTTTAAGCTCTGCTCCAAGGTCTCGCATTTCTTCACAGCCTCTTGGAGCTCTCGCTCAGCTTCACTAGCCCTGGCCTCGTGCTTCTCACGAAGAGCCTGCTCTATGGCTGCCTTTTTCTCGGCCTCGGCCACAGCCTTCTTAAGAGCCTCGACTTTGGTCATCGCCCCTAGAGCACACCATGAGCATATTTTTATCATACTAAATTATTCATTCGCGCTGAACGCGAGCAAGGTTTTTTGAATACCTTGGTTATCCTCCACCCGCTTCATCACTCGGCCGAGTTCTTCTCCGGCCCGCTCCAGACTCTGCTTCAGTCCGGAGACTTCCACAGTATGAGAGGCAGTAGTCGCTACAGACACCTGCTTACAAAAAAAGGGAGAGATGCCATAAAGTAAGTCTCCTGTGTACATGTATTTGATCCTCTGTCCGGTTCCTTTTTTTCACCGAACAGTGTATCAGGGGCTACTACCTATACCATGACACTCTTCGAAACCTCACAAAACATACCTCAAAGCCCGTTATAAGGCTGATGCAGGCTTCATTCAGTCCACTCTCAGCGGACTGAATCTTCTTAATCACTACACCCATAAGGGCATGGTGTTCTTCAATGATGGAGGCGCTCTTCAGCGCCGCCGATAAAGTATCCGGCTCCTCTGGTTGGACAGAGGTTGCCGGTGGAACGGGCGCACCCCCTCCAGCCGAGGGAGGCTGCCTGCCTGATTTAGGAGCCATGCCGGTCTCCAGAATTGAGTCCGGCTGGGGGCCAAATTCAAGATAGCCCCCGCTGTCGACGTCCATGGGAGCCTTTCCTCCCGTGTGTCCGGCCCCTGAAGTTTGACCTCCTGGCGCCGCCTTGACGATCTTTCCCCCCCTCCTTGGCCTGGGTCCTTCTGGGACAATACCTCGGTATCGTTCACATGTTTTGGGGAAGGGGCCTTCGGGGGCGTCCCACTGTCCATAGCATCCGAGCCCAGTAAATCCTCCGATGAGGATCGTTCGGTGCGGGACTTCGTCAGACTGCAAAAAATTATGGCTCAATGATTAAAATGTCATGCCATAGGTGAGTCTGGATGCGCAAACGTGTTCAGATTTTATACTCACGAGTTCACCAGGGGCTGGGCCCTGGGATCCCACTCCGGGCTGCTGTCGGTAGCGGCGGTGGACTCCTCCGGAAGGGGAGTTTTTCCCTTATTAGGCGACTCAGCCTCCAAGGATGTGGATGCCGTCCTTTTCTTTCTTCCCCTCACTGGGGATTGGTATTACTCCTCTTCCTCGTCCTCTCCGGAGGAAGAGCGGGCATCAGAGTCTTCGGATATTGTGTCTAAAGTGCCACGGTGACGAAGGCCGCCCTTGGTCTTTTTGGCCTCCTTATCGGCCTTCTTCTTCGGCGCCTTGTAAGGCGCCGGGACCAGCATCTTCATCAGAAGTGGGCCGGCCGGTTCTTCTGGCAGTGGGGCCGGACAGTAGATCCGCCCCGCCTTCTTCGTCCAGCCCTAGGAGAGTTGTGGAAAACAAATTAAGCATTTCCCTTGGGTTATGCAAATAAAACGTATGACTTGCCAACATACAATGACTTACCGAACTTGCAGGGCAGGACAGTTGGTACCCGCGGTCCTCGGCGGAGTCCGGCCATGATTTGTCGGACTTAAAAAGCACCTTCCAGATGTCCTTGTGCAAGGAGACAAAGAGCTCTAGCAGGGTCTGGTGCTTGGCCGGCTCGAATTCCCATAAGTTGCAAGCCCTGTGTTGATAAGGAAGAAGCCGGCGAACTAACATCACCTGGACTACATTGACAAGTTTGATATTCTTGTCTTCCATATCCTTGACATGCGTCTGGAGCACCGATAGCTTGTTGGACAAAGACCAGTTCAGACCCTTCTTGGGCCAGGACGTAAGGCGCAGGGGGGCTCCGGATCGGAATTCGGGAGCTACGGCCCATTTTGGGTCACGCGGCTCGGTGAGATAGAACCACTTCTGCTACCACCCTTTGACGGAATCATTGAAAGTACCTGATGGCCATGTAACGTTGGGCATTTTGCTCACCATGGCACCTCCGCACTCGGCGTGCTCGCCGCTCACTACCTTGGGCTTCATGTTAAATATCTTCAGCCATACGCCAAAGTGTGGCGAGATGCGGAGAAAGGCCTCACACACGACGATGAATGTCGAGATGTTGAGGAAGGAATTGGGGTATAGATCATGAAAATCGATCCCGTAGTAATACATGATGCCGGGAACGAATGGGTGGAGGGGAAACCCTAGCCCGCGAAAAAAGTGAGGGAGGAATACAACCCTCTCGTGGGGTTCCGGGGTTGGGATGATCTGTCCCGCCGTCAGGAGATGATGGCTGATTTTCTTGGCCAGATATCCGGCCTCCCGAAGCTTTTTGATATCCTTCTCCTGGATGGTAGAGGCCATCCACTAGCCTCCTGCTCCGGATCCGAACATTTTCGGAGGGCCTTGGTGGGCGGAGAAGACGAGTGCTTGGGCGCTGGAGCTCGAGCGAGATAGAATGGATAAGCAGAGGAAGAAGAAGGCGTGGGTGAAAAAGGGGAGTCCTTATCTCTTTATAAAGGCAGCAGGGATCCTGTGTCTCCCCACTTGCCCGGTAAACTCGCTTATTCCCCAAGCGCCATGTTGATGGCGCGGTTGGGTTACCCACACCCGTATTGATGTGAATCCCGTGATAAGGGGACACGATCTCTGCTTTGACAAGACGAGCCAATAAAACTGCCTCGCAATATGTGCGGTAGCAGGTTGGAAAATGGTTCGAATAATGACCGGGCCGCAGCATGATGTGACACTATGAAAAGTTTTCAGCAGATTAGATTTGTGGAATATTATGCTCTCTACGGCGGTGTGTGAAATTTTTTTGCAGAGCCGGACACGATCCTTGTGTTCAAGATCTTCTATGGAGTATTCGGAGAAGGAACCCACCTTGCAATGCCGAAGACAATCTGCACGCCGGACTCATCGTCATTGAAGCCTGGTTCAGGGGCTACTGAGGGAGTCCTGGATTAGGGGGTCCTCGGACAGCCGGACTATATACTTATGCCGGACTGTTGGACTATGAGGATACATGATTGAAGACTTCGTCCCGTGTTCGTGTGGGACTCTCCTTTGCGTGGAAGGCAAGCTTGGCAATTCAGATATGTAGATTTCCTTCTCTGTAACCGACTCTGTGTAACCCTAGCCCCCTCCAATGTCTATATAATCCGGAGGGTTTAGTCCATAGGACAGCGACAATCATAATCATAGGCTAGCTTCTAGGGTTTAGCCTCTACGATCTCGTGGTAGATCAACTCTTGTAATACTCATATCATCAAGATCAATCAAGCAAGAAGTAGGGTATTACCTCCGTCGAGAGGGCCCGAACCTGGGTAAACATTGTGTCCCCCGCCTCCTGTTACCATTAGCCTTAGATGCACAGTTCGAGACCCCCTACCCGATATCCGCCAGTTTTGATACTGACACCCCCCTGAGGTTCACCTAGCAAAGTGCGAAGTAGCTAGCAGCCCCCCCTCGTGTCAGCACAAAGGGAATCCTAAGCTATGAATGCATGCCCCCGCTCGTGTTGGCACGTTGGGAATCTTAAGCTATGAATGCATACCCCCCTCGTGCCGGCACAAAGGGAATCCTAAGCTATGAATGCATGCCCCCCCTCCAACCAAGGTTCACTTAGCAAAGTGCGAAGTAGCTAGAAGCCCCCCTTGTGTCGACACGAAGGGAATCCTAAGCTATGAATGCATGCCCCCCTGATACGTCTCCAACGTATCTATAATTTTTGATTGTTCCATGCTATTATATTATCTATTTTGGATGTTTAATGGGCTTTACTATACACTTTTATATTATTTTTGGGACTAACCAATTAACCAGAGGCCCAGCCCAAATTGCTGTTTTTTGCCTATTTCAGTGTTTCGCTGAAAAGGAATATCAAATGGAGTCCAAATGGAATGAAACCTCCGGGAGAGTTATTTTTGGAACAAACGCAATCCAAGAGACTTGGAGTGGACATCAAGGAAGAAACGAGGCGGCCACGAGGCAGGGAGGTGATGTCTACTACACAACCTTCTTCTTGTAGACGTTGTTGGGCCTCCAAGTGCAGAGGTTTGTAGGACAGTAGCCAATTTCCCTCAAGTGGATGACCTAAGGTTTATCAATCCAAGGGAGGCGTAGGATGAATATGGTCTCTCTCAAGCAAATCTGCAACCAAATAAAAGAGAGTCTCTTGTGTCCCCAACACACCCAATGTCAGGACCCCGACTCAATGCCACATCGATCTAGCATGTAACACCTCATATCACTTTGCGGCCTCACGCACGGTATTCCCACGGGTGTCGCCTTACCTTTGCCCGGGACCATTTGCGCCTTTTGGCACACGTATATGACAGTGTCGCTAGCATCCATATGATAAGGAGCCCGGGCTGACATGGCTAGTCGTAAACCCAAAGTGGCACAGAATTACAGGGACAGGCATTCATGACCCAGCATCGAACGTGTCGGTCATCAGCGAGTGAATCCAGGCTGTAGCACTGGGCTAGCAGGACTCCGGTGAACCGGGCTGTAGCGGGCTAACAGGACTCCGGTATTCATCGCGTGACATTTCCCCGAAGGGACAGACACAGGAACGAAGAAGGACACATGCCGGCCAGCCTAAGTGTTCCGGAGCAGGAGCAAGCTACCATGGCTCGGTGGAAACACTAGGAGACATTTCCCCGTAAGAGAGGCTACTAAGGATAAACAACTAGATGGTCAGATCCCACACATACCAAGCATTTCAATAACATACACACAATATGCTCGATATGTGCAAATACAACATGGCATCACAACATGACTCTACGACTCAAGTAATTTATTCAATAGGCTCCGAGGAGCGAGATATTACAAACATGGGTCTCACGACCCAACAATCAGAGCATACAAGTCAAAGCACAAGCGGAAGCTATCGTGTCTGAGTACAGACATCTATAAATGAAAAAGGCTGAGAAGCCTGACTATCTATCAGATCCTGCCGAGGGCACAAGATCGTAGCTGAGGTAACAAGCTAAACGTCGAAGTCCACGTGGAACTACTAGCGAGACCAAAATCTCTCTGCAAAAAACATAAACTAGGCAAACGTGAGTACAAATGTACCCAGCAAGACTTACATCAGAGCTAACTACATATGCATCATTATCAACAAAGGGGTGGTGGGGTTTAACTGCAGCAAGCCAGCTTTGACTCGGTGGCTATCCTAAACTACGACTGCAAGCGACTCTTTTGAGGTGGCGCACACGAGTCCACATATTCACCATATCAATACACCACTATGGATCCGCTCCCGTCTCCCTACGAGAACGCCATCTATAGCACTCACACTTATCTTGCGTATTTTAGAGTATCCACTTTCACTTGTCTATGAACTGATATAAGCAACCCAGAAGTCCTTTTCCGCGGACACGGCTATTCGAATAGATGATGTTAACCCTGCAGGGGTGTACTTCTTCATACATGTTTCCACCACTTAGCGTCTGCACACGACATGTGCTCGGCAGACTTCAAGCGAAAGCCGACGTGGGTGTAGACCACGACCTACCTAAACACTCAAGTCTCTAGTCCAGGTTTATCGCCTATTCGGGTTCCATCCATGAGGAGATCCGGCCGGAGTTTTGCTCACAGCCCCAAACGATGTGAACAGGGTTCCGTGACACCAAACGGGCGCCCGGTATACCCGGCCACGTGCCTACCGCATCACAGCCCACCCCTACGGTCAGCGCTGTCCACGGCCTCCAGCATACTACAAACACCAGAAACTACTTGCAACTCCTGGACAGAGGACGAGGGTGAATAAGAAGTCGAGCGGGGTCATATTTCAGGGCCCAATGTATGGTAGTAGCTGAATCATGGATCACAAACACAGAACTCAGTTCCTGAGGACGGCTGCAATGAGACAACCCACCATGTACTCCTACATGGCGTCTCACCGCTACCTTTTCCAAATCGTGTTCACCCACTTAGCTCACACACAGTAGGACATGTTCACACACCTCTGATTCATCCCCGATGAATCAGACCTGACTCAACTCTAAGCAGTAGCAGGCATGACAAACAAACATGAATGAGTAGGCACAACAGGGCTCAAACAACTCCTACTCATACTAGTGGGTTTCATCTATTTACTGTGGCAATGACAGGTCATGCAAAGGATAAAGGGGTTCAGCTACCGCAACAAGTAACAGTTGAATCGTTGTTGTCCTAATGCATTAAAAAAGAGCAGGAGCGAGAGAGTAGGATTGTATCGGAATGAACAAGGGGGTTTTGCTTGCCTGGCACTTCTGAAGATAACATTGAGTCTTCATCAGTGTCAACGATCACATCATCGGTACACGTCTATCGAGAGGGGACAATTACCGGCAACACGGAAGAAACACAATCAATGCAATGCACAATATGATGCATGCTATGACATGGCAATATGAATGTGTTTTGGGCTAATGCACCTAAAACCAGATTAAATGAAGTTGGTTTGAATCCAAGATTCAAATTCAAACTCCATATGTGGTTATTTAAATGTCATTCACTTCATTTGTTCTAAACAGTAGTGATAAGTTGTTCTAACATGCATGAAAATGGTACAGATGGATTCCTTGAATTTTTCTGATAATTTTTCATATATAAAACATTTAATTTGGAGTTACGGTTAATTTTCTATGATTTATTGAAGTTTTAGCTATTTTCTGGAATTTTCTGATTATTTATAAAATAAACTAAATTCCAGAAAAGGAATATTGCGTCAGCATGACGCCGGGGTGACGTCAGCAGGTCAAAGGCGTCGACCAGGTCAAACCTGACCAGTGGGGTCCACTTGTCAGTGACCCAGTCAACTAACCAAGTTAGTTAGCCCTAACTAACTTAGTTAGCCGGGCTGGGCCCGCATGTCAGTGGCCTATCTAATTAGCTAAGTTAATTAGCGCTAACTAATCTAACACTAATCAAGCAGGCGCCTGGGCCCACACGTCAGGGGGTCAAACCCCGGGTCAACTCGCCGGAGTTGACCCGCGGCTCGTCGCCGGCGGAGCCAGAGACGGCGGAGGAGGTCGGAAATCCTCCTCCGGCGACCAAATGGCCGGCGGAGGGCAGCTACGTGACGCTGAAGATCCCGCGCGTCGAGTGGTGCGGTCAGTTATGCCGGGGGCGACCTATATCGACGGCGGCGAGCTCAAAGGCGGCGGCCGGAGCACGGCGAGGTCGGGGTTGGCGCTAGGGGGCACGGCAGGTCGCACGGGTGGGCGCGCTCGGCTCCTGGAAGGGTGCTGAGCACGTTGCCGTGCTCGGGAGTTAGCTACGGTGGCTCTAGCACCGCCTGCGTCATCGCCGGCGGCGAGGAACGGTCGGCTCCGACAGCCAGGGTGGTTAGAGGGCGCGGACGGGCACGGGGAGAGAGGGGAAATGGACAAGGGCTCACGGTGAGTTCGAAGAGAAGGTCGGCGTGGTCGGGGAGGCGGTGGAGACGGCGAATCAACGGCGGCGGTGGTCGGAGCCCGAGGTGGAAGACGACGGCGATGGCGATGTTCCGGGCCCTCCCGGCTTGCGTGGCTCATCGAAGATGGAGAAGACAACGTGGCGGAGCTTCTGGGCGCATCGGGTTTGCGTGGGGTGGCCGGTGGCCGCGAGGGAGCCCGTCGGTGGCGGCGGCTCCGTTTGGTCGCGGGAGGGAGAGAGAGCAGAGGGGGAATAGGGACGGAGGGAGAGCGAGAGGGGTTCCAGGGAGAGTGAGAGAGAGGCCAGGGGTGTCGTGGCGTCTCCAGGCGCATCGAGGAGGGAGGCAACCAGGCAGGAGGTGGCCAAGCGCGATGGCGGTGCTCGCCACCGAGCTGTTTCGTGCGCTGGCATGGGAAGAAGATAGGAGAAGGGGGGCCAGGTGGGCTGGGCCGCGCAGGTGGGCTGCACAGTGTTGGGCTGTGGGTGGCTGCCAGGTAAGTTGAGGTAGGTTCTCTCTCTGCTTTTATTTATTGTTTTTCTATTTTGTTCTGTTTTGTTTTGGTTTAGTAAAATACTAAACCATTTTATAAAATCCTGAAAATAGTTATGTGGCTAGAGTTAAAATATACCAAACCACATAAAATGTTCCAGCAATTATTGGACATATATTATTTATATATAATATATATATATCCAATGCAAATATTTATGCATTAATTCCAAATGCCCAGAATAAATACTTATGGGCTCCTAAAAATATTGGTTTGATTTTTATCTCTGTCCAATATTTTCAGAGAGCAACATGAGCATTTTCTTGGACCTTTTTGGAGCAATTTTTATTTGGGTCATTTCCAAAAAATGATTCTAAGGGTTTCACAAATCCCCTTTTTCAAATTTAAATGGAATTTAAACATGATGCACACACTAGGCAGCACCAGAAGCTAGGGATGTGACAACTCACCCCCACTAAACAAGAATCTCGTCTCGAGATTCAAGCGTAGAGTAAGATGAAGGGAAAACACAAACTAGTATAATCTTCACGATCCAGGTTGCACTTCATAGGAACATTGATTCGATCACCATCATTGTCTTGAAGTCTTTCTCTGAGAACTCCAACTAACATGACAAGAAGAGGGAAGGAAAACTCTAGAAGAATTAATCTTCTCAAAGAACGAACAACTCAGGATTAACTCACGGAATGAGACATAGAACCATCTCTCGGTTGAGACACGAGATACACATCAAGAGGGGTGGAAAGAACGGATGACGAGGGTTCACTAGGTAGACAACAATTCCACACTTAAGAAGGTGGTAATTGATTTGATTGGCAACGTAGCGAGGAGTTGAGTTGCCATGATACCACGACGAAACATCCTGGAGGAGGGTGATTCGTAGATTATTACCTTAAGTGGCAAAAAGAATTACCTTTGATATAGAGATCATTGAGACTCTCTATATCAGCCTAAGGCAAATCACAACAATCGATTGGCGGGGTCGGTAGAATGGCATACTCGGACTTGGATGATGTGGATTACCTTGTTGAAGACAACGTAATGGATGAATTTCCTTATCACCGGAGATGGAAGAGACCCGTGGTAGAATGGCACATTGATGGTGCAAGCTGGGAACAAAATGCAAATGCTGGGAATGATTCTGGTAACTGGGGAAGATCCCAACAATAGAGAGTTATTCCACTATTGGAATGGTTATAGCATTGCCGAGGGAACTGAGAGGAATCCCAGTTAGAGCCGATGATAACACGTAGCGCTTGTGCGTGCTCTCAAGAACTTGAGCATTTCCACAATCATCAAGGTTTTATCAACAACCGCGTCAAGGGTGCTGACAACACGACATACTACCATGATGAATAGCGATGGACGATGCAGATGCAAAGGAGGATAACACTTTCTCAGATTTCATCTTAGCGAGGCCAAGGAAATAAAAATCTGGATGATCGACCGAGAGACATTTAGCACTCCGCTTCTAATGTTCTCCTTGATGTGCTAGTGTAACCCATTCATAGATATGGTTTGATATCTAGAACATCAAGTAAAGGTCGGACTTCGGGAGCAATAGAATCCATAAGGAACAGTTACGGAGGTAAATCCTACGAAATCCTTATGGGGAGGTGGCCAACTTCCTCAAACAAGATACTACAATAATAGGTCTTCCGGCTGGGTGTGTTGGCCACGACATCCACTTTACCGGTTATCGAGGGACCAATATTATCGTTCTTGGGAAATGTTTCAAACCATCATATCTGCCTGAGATTCAGATCTGGTTGGTGTCAGGATATTCCGGACTCATCGAGTCTAGGAAGAAAAATGAAAGTTTGCAACACAAATCGACGAGATGACGTTGCGAGATTCTCGGGAAATGAACTATGATAGCAAGCTCCAAAACATGAGCTGGTTCTGCTACAAACATGTGAACATGTTGTCCCAGACAAGCATGACCACATGGTAGTCTTATAATAAAGCACTACCGAGTTCTGGTTGGGAACCATCATCAAGGATATCAAAGTTCTTGATTAAGCCCGGGTTAGCTCTTAAAAGAACTCCTTCTCCTAGAACAAATCAGTTAGTGGCTTGGTGTGCTAGGGATACATATGGAATGAAGATGATCAGTCTATCAGACCATAGAATACTTCGCACATGTATGACTGACTTGCGATGATTCCAAAGGAAACAAAACAATCTTCCTCGAATTCATGGCGGCAACTTACACCAAATGCACATGAATTAGAGGAAGTCACTTCTTCCATCCAAGCATAGACTCCATGAACGGAGCACGAAGGCTTTGCTTACAAAATTTTCAACACTAGGTTGATGTTCAACATGATTCATGGGGGGAGACAAAATGCTACTGATGGGCTCAACAGCAACTCATCGGAATTTCCATATCACTGGACTTCCACCATCATGTGAACACGGTGATAGCATTGGTCAGACCAAAGAATATAATGGTGTATGCTTGAGGAAAAACCACGAGTAAGACAACATTACGAATATCGCTGGTTCAGATTTGATTTGACGATAGCCCATACTCAATCAAAGGTTTGGCTAAGATAATAGATCCAACAACTGATCACAGGGACCAATCGATGAAGATATCATCTTTCTTCAACACACACTACACAAGAATATCCCTTTGGAACGAACTAGGTCAGGCAAGCTTTTATCCTCCAACTCTCCAAGATGTTGTCTAGCTTAACCAACTAGCTCAGGGATATCTAACACCGATTCTTGGAGAGAAGGTGGTTCACAAGAAACCAACTTGATCACGAGCTCAACATAACGGTCAGGTGACGACCTGGTAATACTTCCGAGAAGATCTTCGGAAATCACGAACCACCGATATGTTACTAAGCTCGAGAACAATCTTGCTTTTCAGGGCAAGATGATATGATCAAATGAGCGAGGACTTGACAAAATCCTAACTCATCAATCAAAAAGTGCACCAGGAAATAAGGACTAGGTAGCACGATCAATCTTAGAATGGTGATTCAATAACCAACATACTAAGAACAAGATTATTGTCCATTAACTACCAAGCAATGAGGTTGCTAGGAGTATTGAGTTCACACATCATGATTCACTTGTCGGCACTCCGGCTGCAACAACACGGAACCGAGGAATGAAAAAGGATGGCGAGAAGTATCACTATGTCAAGAATTCACAAAAGGTGGTGCAATTCTCATAAAATTCCTGTCATAAAGAAGGTAATACTTCAGGGTAGAGCAGACCAGAAGCTGGATTGTAACTTGATCTGCGGAACACAACTACTTTGACCCAATCCTAAATATGGATGAGGTACTGGAGTTTGTTTCTCCAAGTCATTCAGGACAGAATGGCTTGACGGACCACAAGAGTAATAAGCATTGATAACACGAATGCACAAATACTCTTGACTATCAATTGATAGACGAGGGTCAGAAGACAACTAAAGAGGGACAACTCAAAGGAACATACGATTTTCTGAGTTGTGGATGCATGGTTTAGCATGTCGAACAAAGTTCAACATATTTCTTCCGGATAATCCATGCGGAAAGGTAGAACTGGCAGAGTCACAATTATGAATGGAGAACCCATCGAGAGCACTCCTGTTGTGATCTTTTGATCCAACAAACTTTTGCCGTAAGTGGTTCATGGTATTTGGAAGAAGGATATACCACGGACCTTGAAGACTATCGCAAAGGTTACTAATATCCTAAAGGCGCTAGCAATTACTATCAACATGAAGTAAGTAGAGTGAATCTCGGGTTCAAGAACCCAGGAATAGAATACCTACTACTAAGTAGCATCACGGGATGCTTTCGGGGATAAAGCCAGAGTCATCACACTGGGACACAAATCATAGCTAGATTACTAGATAATCCCCTGAGACACCTAGGGTCATAATAATAACTCCAACATAAAGGTCGAGGCAGTAGAGTACCTCAACTCAACAATTTGTGTGATTAACCTGGCCTAAAAAGACGTTGAAACCAGAGGAAAAGGATTTGCAAATGCATCAGACTCTTTGGAAACCTGGGATGACTCGGACAGCATAACGGCTGTAAATGCTCAAAAGATTTGAGACAATCACAAAAAATGGTGGCATAACCACTCAGAAGCACAATATCACGGTTTAGAGATCAACAATTAACATACGGAAGCAGTAAAAACTGAACAGAGGCTTAAGTCCAAAAATCTTATAAGTGTACGGATTAGTAACACGTGATCCTGATAGAAAGAAGAGATAGCCTAGTTCTTAATCCCCGTAGAAGAGAAGATGATGACTCAGATCAGAAGGCATAAGGTGTAAGGAGTAAAAAGAGCCTTACGTTCCATCCCACAATCAATTCCCTTATATAACTAAAGAATTTCTAGACTCAACTTCGACCAGTTTGGCTTGGTAATCCTACAGGCAGTCAAGCTCTGATACCAACGCTGTCAGGACCCCGACTCAATGCCACATCGATCTAGCATGTAACACCTCATATCACTTTGCGGCCTCACGCACGGTATTCCCACGGGTGTCGCCTTACCTTTGCCCGGGACCGTTTGCACCTTTTGGCACACGTATATGACAGTGTCGCTAGCATCCATATGATAAGGAGCCCGGGCTGACATGGCTAGTCGTAAACCCAAAGTGGCACAGAATTATAGGGACAGGCATTCATGACCCAGCATCGAACGTGTCGGTCATCAGCGAGTGAATCCAGGCTGTAGCACTGGGCTAGCAGGACTCCGGTGAACCGGGCTGTAGCGGGCTAACAGGACTCCAGTATTCATCGCGTGACATTTCCCCGAAGGGACAGACACAGGAACGAAGAAGGACACATGCCGGCCAGCCTAAGTGTTCCGGAGCAGTAGCAAGCTACCATGACTCGGTGGAAACACTAGGAGACATTTCCCCGTAAGAGAGGCTACTAAGGATAAACAACTAGATGGTCAGATCCCACACATACCAAGCATTTCAATAACATACACACAATATGCTCGATATGTGCAAATACAACATGGCATCACAACATGACTCTATGACTCAAGTAATTTATTCAATAGGCTCCGAGGAGCGAGATATTACAAACATGGGTCTCACGACCCAACAATCAGAGCATACAAGTCAAAGCACAAGCGGAAGCTATCGTGTCTGAGTACAGACATCTATAAATGAAAAAGGCTGAGAAGCCTGACTATCTATCAGATCCTGCCAAGGGCACAAGATCGTAGCTGAGGTAACAAGCTAAACGTCAAAGTCCACGTGGAACTACTAGCGAGACCGAAATCTCTCTGCAAAAAACATAAAATAGGCAAACGTGAGTACAAATGTACCCAACAAGACTTACATCAGAGCTAACTACATATGCATCATTATCAACAAAGGGGTGGTGGGGTTTAACTGCAGCAAGCCAGCTTTGACTCGGTGGCTATCCTAAACTACGACTGCAAGCGACTCTTTGGAGGTGGCGCACACGAGTCCACATATTCACCATATCAATACACCACTATGGATCCGCTCCCGTCTCCCTACGAGAACGCCATCCATAGCACTCACACTTATCTTGCGTATTTTAGAGTATCCACTTTCACTTGTCTATGAACTGATATAAGCAACCCAGAAGTCCTTTTCCGCGGACACGACTATTCGAATAGATGATGTTAACCCTGCAGGGGTGTACTTCTTCATACATGTTTCCACCACTTAGCGTCTGCACACGACATGTGCTCGGCAGACTTCAAGCGAAAGCCAACGTGGGTGTAGACCACGACCTACCTAAACACTCAAGTCTCTAGTCCAGGTTTATCGCCTATTCGGGTTCCATCCATGAGGAGATCCGGCCGGAGTTTCGCTCACAGCCCCAAACGATGTGAACAAGGTTTCGTGACACCAAACGGGCGCCCGGTATACCCGGCCACGTGCCTACCGCATCACAGCCCACCCCTACGGTCAGCGCTGTCCACGGCCTCCAGCATACTACAAACACCAGAAACTACTTGCAACTCCTGGACAGAGGACGAGGGTGAATAAGAAGTCGAGCGGGGTCATATTTCAGGGCCCAATGTATGGTAGTAGCTGAATCATGGATCACAAACACAGAACTCAGTTTCTGAGGACGGCTGCAATGAGACAACCCACCATGTACTCCTACATGGCCTCTCACCGCTACCTTTTCCAAATCGTGTTCACCCACTTAGCTCACACACAGTAGGACATGTTCACACACCTCTGATTCATCCCCGATGAATCAGACCTGACTCAACTCTAAGCAGTAGCAGGCATGACAAACAAACATGAATGAGTAGGCACAACAGGGCTCAAACAACTCCTACTCATACTAGTGGGTTTCATCTATTTACTGTGGCAATGACAGGTCATGCAAAGGATAAAGGGGTTCAGCTACCGCAGCAAGTAACAGTTGAATCGTTGTTGTCCTAATGCATTAAAAGAGAGCAGGAGCGAGAGAGTAGGATTGTATCGGAATGAACAAGGGGTTTTTGCTTGCCTGGCACTTCTGAAGATAACATTGAGTCTTCATCAGTGTCAACGATCACATCATCGGTACACGTCTATCGAGAGGGGACAATTACCGGCAACACAGAAGAAACACAATCAATGCAATGCACAATATGATGCATGCTATGACATGGCAATATGAATGTGTTTTGGGCTAATGCACCTAAAACCAGATTAAATGAAGTTGGTTTGAATCCAAGATTCAAATTCAAACTCCATATGTGGTTATTTAAATGTCATTCACTTCATTTGTTCTAAACAGTAGTGATAAGTTTTTCTAACATGCATGAAAATGGTACAGATGGATTCCTTGAATTTTTCTGATAATTTTTCATATATAAAACATTTAATTTGGAGTTACGGTTAATTTTCTATGATTTATTGAAGTTTTAGCTATTTTCTGGAATTTTCTGATTATTTATAAAATAAACTAAATTCCAGAAAAGGAATATTGCGTCAGCATGACGCCGGGGTGACGTCAGCAGGTCAAAGGCATCGACCAGGTCAAACCTGACCAGTGGGGTCCACTGGTCAGTGACCCAGTCAACTAACCAAGTTAGTTAGCCCTAACTAACTTAGTTAGCCGGGCGGGGCCCGCATGTCAGTGGCCTATCTAATTAGCTAAGTTAATTAGCGCTAACTAATCTAACACTAATCAAGCAGGCGCCTGGGCCCACACGTCAGGGGGTCAAACCCTGGGTCAACTCGCCGGAGTTGACCCGCGGCTCGTCGCCGGCGGAGCCAGAGACGCCGGAGGAGGTCGGAAATCCTCCTCCGGCGACCAAATGGCCGGCGGAGGGCAGCTACGTGACGCTGAAGATCCCGCGCGTCGAGTGGTGCGGTCAGTTAGGCCGGGGGCGACCTATATCGACGGCGGCGAGCTCAAAGGCGGCGGCCGGAGCACGGCGAGGTCGGGGTTGGCGCTAGGGGGCACGGCAGGTCGCACGGGTGGGCGCGCTCGGCTCCTGGAAGGGTGCTGAGCACGTTGCCGTGCTCGGGAGTTAGCTACGGTGGCTCTAGCACCGCCTGCATCATCGCCGGCGGTGAGGAACGGTCGGCTCCGACAGCCAGGGTGGTTAGAGGGCGCGGACGGGCACGGGGAGAGAGGGGAAATGGACAGGGGCTCACGGTGAGTTCGAAGAGAAGGTCGGCGTGCTCGGGGAGGCGGTGGAGACGGCGAATCAACGGCGGCGGTGGTCGGAGCCCGAGGTGGAAGACGATGGCGATGGTGATGTTCCGGGCCCTCCCGGCTTGCGTGGCTCATCGAAGATGGAGAAGACAACGTGGCGGAGCTTCTGGGCGCGTCGGGTTTGCGTGGGGTGGCCGGTGGCCGCGAGGGAGCCCGTCGGTGGCGACGGCTCCGTTCGGTCGTGGGAGGGAGAGAGAGCAGAGGGGGAATAGGGACGGAGGGAGAGAGAGAGGGGTTCCAGGGAGAGTGAGAGAGAGGCCAGGGGTGTCGTGGCGTCTCCAGGCGCATCGAGGAGGGAGGCAACCAGGCAGGAGGTGGCCAAGCGCGACGGCGGTGCTCGCCACCGAGCTGCTTCGTGCGCTGGCACGGGAAGAAGACAGGAGAAGGGGGGCCAGGTGGGCTGGGCCGCGCAGGTGGGCTGCACAGTGTTGGGCTGTGGGTGGCTGCCAGGTAAGCTGAGGTAGGTTCTCTCTCTTCTTTTATTTATTGTTTTTCTATTTTGTTCTGTTTTGTTTTGGTTTAGTAAAATACTAAACCATTTTATAAAATCCTGAAAATAGTTATGTGGCTAGAGTTAAAATATACCAAACCACATAAAATGTTCCAGTAATTATTGGACATATATTATTTATATATAATATATATATATCCAATGCAAATATTTATGCATTAATTCCAAATGCCCAGAATAAATACTTATGGGCTCCTAAAAATATTGGTTTGATTTTTATCTCTGTCCAATATTTTCAGAGAGCAACATGAGCATTTTCTTGGACCTTTTTGGAGCAATTTTTATTTGGGTCATTTCCAAAAAATGATTCTAAGGGTTTCACAAATCCCCTTTTTCAAATTTAAATGGAATTTAAACATGATGCACACACTAGGCAGCACCAGAAGCTAGGGATGTGACACCCGATACAATCGTGAACTGTATAGGTGCACTAGTTCAACGAAGAGATGGTGATACAAGTGCAATATCGATGGTAGATATAGGTTTTGTAATCTGAAAATATAAAAACAGCAAGTTAACTAATGATAAAAGTGATCACAAACGTTATTTCAATGCTAGGAAACAAGGCCTAGGGTTCATACTTTCACTAGTGCAAGTTCTCTCAACAATAATAACATAACTGGATCATATAACTATCCCTCAACATGCAACAAAGAGTCACTCCAAAGTGACTAATAGCGGAGAACAAACAAAGAGATTATGGTAGGGTACGAAACCACCTCAAAGCTATTCTTTCTGCTCGATCTATTCAAGAGTCCGTAGTAAAATAACACGAAGCTATTCTTTCCGTTCAATCTATCATAGAGTTCGTACTAGAATAACACCTTGAGACACAAATCAACCAAAACCCTAATGTCACCTAGATACTCCATTGTCACCTCAAGTATCCGTGGGCATGATTATACGATATGGATCACACAATCTCAGATTCATCTATTCAACCAACACAAAGTACTTCAAAGAGTGCCCCAAAGTTTCTACCGGAGAGTCAAGACAAAAACGTGTGCCAACCGCTATGCATAGATTCCTTGAACCCGCAAGTTGATCACCAAAAAATACATCAAGTAGATCACGTGAATATCCCATTGTCACCACAGATAAGCACGGCAAGACATACATCAAGTGTTCTCAAATGATTAAAGACTCAATCCGATAAGATAACATCAAAGGGAAAACTCAATCCATTACAAGAGAGTAGAGGGGGAGAAACATCATAAGATCCAACTATAATAGCAAAGCTCGCGATACATCAAGATCGTGCCAAATCAAGAACACGAGAGAGAGAGAGAGAGAGAGAGAGAGAGAGAGAGAGAGATCAAACACATAGCTACTGGTACACTCAGCCCCGAGGGTGAACTACTCCCTCCCTGTCATGGAGAGCGACGGGATGATGAAGATGGCCACCGGTGAGGGATCGCCCCTCCGGCAGGGTGCCGAAATAGTGTCCCGATTGGTTTTTGGTGGCTATAGAGGCTTGCGGCGGAGGAACTCCCGATATATTGTGCTCCCCGATGTTTTTAGGGTATATGGAGATATATAAGCGAAAGAAGTCGGTCAGCAGAGCCGCGAGGGGCCCACGAGGGTGGGGGGCTCGCCCAGGGGAGGTGGGAGCGCGTCCCTACTTCATGGCCACCTCGAAGCTTCCCTTACGTGCACTCCAAGTCCCCTGGATTGCTTCCGTTCCAAAAGTAACTCTCCCGAAGGTTTCACTCCGTTTGGACTCCGTTTGATATTCCTTTTCTTCGAAACACTGAAATAGGCAAGAAAACAAAATTTTGGGATGGGCCTCCGGTTAATAGCTTAGTCCCAATAATAATATAGAAGTGTATAATAAAGCCCATAAACATCCAAAACAGATAATATAATAGCACGAATGATTCATAAATTATAGATACATTGGAGACGTATCAGCATCCCCAAGCTTCATTCCTGCTCGTCCTCGAGTAGGTAAATGATAAAAGAAAGAATTTATGAAGTGTGAATGCTAGCAGGTGCACAAGTTTGATGAATGATAATTTCAATCACCTTTTCTAGCATGATTATATGTCATAACAATATCTCATAAAATTTCTCAAGATCAAGTAACAAGCTATTCACATGTTAAAGCATAGACCATAAACTTTCTTGAAAACTAGCAAACTTCATTCTCAGTCATCAAACAATTACAATTCATCTTATTTTCAGGAAGGGTCTATGTCAGAGCTTTGATTTAGCAAACTCCACATACTCAACTATCATATAGTCTTCTATGATTGCTACCACTCAAAGTATATTCTTAGAACAAATAGCATCCATCGAACACAGAGAAAGATAGGGGCTTAGTGTTTCACCTCCCAATTCACTTATCATATAGATAATTGTCAACAATAATAACTCATGATCAAATATATTAGAATGGCCATATATGCTTAGATCTTTCCCCAACACACAATGCTTGCCAAATAAAGAGTAGGTAGGAATGAGAAGGAATACTACTGACTCTTGCATAAAAGTAAAAGATAGGCCCTTCGCAGAGGGAAGTAGGGATCTGCAGAGGTGCCAGAGCTCGGTTTTGTAATAAAGATGAAAATAATTTTGAGAGGTATGCTTTCATTGTCAACATAACAACCAAGAGTTCCCAATATCTTCCATACTACATACATTATAGGCGGTTCCCAAACAGAATGGTAAAGTTTTTACTCCCCTCCACCAACAATCATCAATCCATGGCTTGCCCGAAACACCTGGTGCCTCCAACTAACATCAATCCTGGGGAGTTTTGTTTGCAATTATTTTTGATTTGATTTTGATCTTTTGATCATGGGACTGGGCATCCCGGTTACCAACCATTTTTCTCGTGAATGGTGAGCCGAGTCCACTCATCTTGAGAATAACCCACCTAGCATGGAAGATACTAACAGCTCCTAGTAGCTACATGAGCGATTCAGGCATACAAAACAGATTATTATTTGAAGGTTTAGAGTGTGGCACATGCAAATTTACTTAGAACGGAAGGTAAATACCACATATAGGTAGGTATGGTGGACACTCACAGAAGAAACTTGGTTCAAGGAATTTGGATGCACAAGCAGTATTCCCGCTTAGTACAGATATTTTGGCTAGCAAAGGATTCTAAATAGCAAGCACCACATGTTGGAGGATCTATAACAATATAACTTCTATACAAATATACCCAAGCATAACTCATTACGTTGTCTTCCTTGTCCAATTTCAACTAATTTGCTCAGGTTTGAAAATAATTAATGGGGCTCACAATAATAGAATATGTCTAAGATAGTATATTTATATGTGAATTTCTCTTCCTTCAATATTCTTTCATGAATTGTTCAAGTGACCAATACAATGCTTGCTAACCTTCAATAAATTTACTACCTCTACTTCTTAGATGTGAAGTCATTACTCCCAATAGGGTAAGCATGTGAAACATATATAATTTCAGATTTATGACATTCAACTCATTCAACCATTTACTCATAGGATATAAGTGAAGCACACGAGTAAATGAAAAACTACTCCAAAAAGATATAAGTGAAGATCAATGAGTAGTTAAATAATTATGCAGCTATGTGAAGACTCTCTCTCATTTAGGAATTTCAGATCTTGGTATTTCATTCAAACAGCAAGCAAAACAAAATAAAATAAAATGACGCTCCAAGCAAAACACATATCATGTGGTGAATAAAAATATAGCTCCAAGTAAAGTTACCAATAGACGAAGACGAAAGAGCGGATTCCATCAGGGGCATCCCCAAGATTAGGCTCTTGGTTGTCCTTGAATATTACCTTGGGGTGCATTGGGCATCCCCAAGATTAGGCTCTTTCTGCTCCTTATTCCATAGTCCATCGAATCTTTACCCAAAACTTGAAAACTTCACAACACAAAACTCAACAGAAAACTCGTAAGCCCCGTTAGTATAAGAAAATAAATCACCACTTAGGTACTGTTGTGAACTCATTCTAAATTAATATTGGTGTAATATCTACTATATTCCAACTTCTCTATGGTTCATACCCTCCGATACTACTCATAGATTCATCAAAATAAGCAAACAACACATAGAAAAACAGAATCTGTCAAAAACAGAACAGTCTGTAGTAATCTGTATCAAACGTATACTTATGTAACTCCAAAAATCCTACCAAATTAGGCAAGCCTGAGAAATCTGTGTATCAATCCAGATCAAAAGTAATCAGATCAAAAGCTAGTTTTTGTGAATTATCAAAACTAATTTACTGGGAGCAAAAGTTTCTGATTTTCAGCAGGATCAACACAACTATCACCGTAAGCTATCCTAAAGGTCTTACTTGGCACTTTGTTGAAACAAAAGCTATAAAACATGATTACTACAGTAGCATAATCGTGTGAACACACAAAAAAAGTAAGGGTAAATATTGGGTTGTCTTCCAACAAGCGCTTTTCTTTAATGCCTTTCTAGCTAGGCATGATGATGACAATGATGCTCACATAAAAGATAAGAATTGAAACATAACAGGAGAATCATGAAGCATATGAATAGCACATTTAAGTCTAACCCACTTCCTATGCATAGGGATTTGTGAGCAAACAACTTATGGGAACAATAATCAACTAGCATAGGAAGGTAAAACAAGCATAGCTTCAAGATTTTCAACACATAGAGAGGAAACTTGATATCATTGCAATTCCTACAAGCATATGTTCCTCCCTCATAATAATTTTCAGTAGCCTCATGAATGAATTCAACAATATAACCAGCACCTAAAGCATTCTTTTCATAATCTACTTGCATAGAAAATTTACTACTCTCCACATAAGCAAAATTCCTCTTATTCGGAATAGTGGGAGTATCATAAGAGACTTGAATACTATAAATTTTTTCCACATTAAAAGAGTAATGTTCAGAAAAAGGGTAATCATAATCATAACAAGTTTTATAAATATAATCATCAGTACTTTTTATAGCATAAGTTTCATCACAATAATCATCATAAGTAGCAACTTTGTTCTGATCATAATCGATTGAAACCTCTTCCAAGATAGTGGAATCATCACTAAATAAAGTCATGACCTCTCCAAATTCACTTTCATATTCATCACAATAAGATTCAACATCCTCCAAAATAGTGGGATCACTACTTCCTAAAGTTTACATTCTTCCAAACCCACATCATCAATATAATCATCATAGGTAAGAGGCATGCTATTATCATAACAAATTTGCATATCAAAACTTGGGAGGCTAAAAAAATCATCTTCATTAAACATAGCATGCCCAAGCTTGGGACAAACATTAGTTGCAGCAAATATATTCTCAAATATGTCATCCTTATCAAACATAGCTTCCCCAAGCTTGGGCCTTTTCATATCATAAGCATAATCACTCTCATCATTAATAGTATGGATAGCACCAATAGTATAGCAATTATCATCATCACAATGAGTAGTAGGAGCAACACATTTGGGAGGGATACCTTTTTACCTTTGCTTCTCCATTTTTTCTTTTTCTTCTTCACATTATGTGTGGGTTCAACCTTCTTCTTTGAGCTCCTTATTGATGAGATTGGTTGAATAGAAAGCTCCTCCTAGTTACCTGATTCATCATAAGAAATAATAGGAGGATATTGGGAAGTCTCTTCCCTTTCATTCGTATTCTCTTCATCTTCTATTTGCTTTCTTTTCTTTAGGTAATTGGCGATATATGGATTTTCAATGCAATTCACCACACAATACATATAAATTTCCTCTAGATTAAAATCTAGGAGTTTCTTAAGGGAAAATTCTGGAAGATGCTTAGTTAAACGTTTCATTTGTTCATAACCCAAAAGAAAATTAAGTTCATTATGATGTGCAAGGGAAATCAAATCATCACAATTCTTGGACACAATTCGATCATGAAACAATTTGCATCGAAGATGTAAATGACCACGTTCATTGCAAAGTTCACAAGTACGGCAAAAGAAATGTAAGTTTTCAGCATTCTTATCTAGCCTTTCTTGCAACAATTTAGTTTCTAAATGCTTATGCCTCTTGCAATATCTATCTTCTCTATTTGGTGTGTACTTGCAAACCCAATGCACTCCACAAAAATCGACATGCTTGTAGGAGACATTTTCATCATAACTAGTGCAATCATCATTAATATTATGGATATCCAAAGAGTTCATACTAACAACATTGCAATCATGCTGATCATTCAAAGATTTAGTGCCAAACATTTTATAGACTTCTTCTTCTAGCACTTGAGCACAATTTTCCTTTTCATCATACTCACGAAAGATATTAAAAAGATGAAGCGTAAGAGGCAAACTCAGTTCCATTTTTTTGTAGTTTTATTTTATAAACTAAACTAGTGATAAAACAAGAAACAAAAAGATTCGATTGCAAGATCTAAAGATATACCTTCAAGCACTCACCTCCCCGGCAACGACGCCAGAAAAGAGCTTCATGTCTACTACACAACCTTCTCCTTGTAGACGTTGTTGGGCCTCCAAGTGCAGAGGTTTGTAGGAAAGTAGCAAATTTCCCTCAAGTGGATGACCTAAGGTTTATCAATCCGTGGGAGGCGTAGGATGAAGATGGTCTCTCTCAAGCAAACCTGCAACCAAATAACAAAGTGTCTCTTGTGTCCCCAACACACCCAATACAATGGTGAATTGTATAGGTGCACTAGTTCAGCAAAGAGATGGTGATACAAGTGCAATGTGGATGGTAGATATAGGTTTTTGTAATCTAAAAATATAAAACAGCAAGGTAACTCATGATAAAAGTGAGCACAAACGTTATTGCAATGCTAGGAAACAAGGCCTAGTGTTCATACTTTCACTAGTGCAAGTTCTCTCAAATATAATAACATAACTGGATCATATAACTATCCCTCAACATGCAACAAAGAGTCACTCCAAAGTCACTAATACCGGAGAACAAACGAAGAGATTATGGTAGGGTACGAAACCACCTCAAAGTTATTCTTTCTGCTCAATCTATTCAAGAGTCTGTAGTAAAATAACACGAAGCTATTCTTTCCGTTCAATCTATCACAGAGTTCGTACTAGAATAACACCTTAAGACACAAATCAACCAAAACCCTAATGTCACCTAGATACTCCATTGTCACCTCAAGTATCCTTGGACATGATTATATGATATGCATCACACAATCTCAGATTCATATATTCAACCAACACAAAGTACTTCAAAGAGTGCCCCAAAGTTTCTACCGGAGAGTCACGATGAAAACTTGTGCCAACCCCTATGGATAGATTCATTGAACCTGCAAGTTGATCACCAAAACATACATCAAGTAGATCACGTGAATATCCCATTGTCACCACAGATAAGCATGGCAAGACATACATCAAGTGTTCTCAAATCCTTAAAGACTCAATCCGATAAGATAACTTCAAAGGGAAAACTCAATCCATCACAAGAGAGTAGAGCGGAGAAACATCATAAGACCCAAGTATAATAGCAAAGCTCGCGATACATCAAGATCATGCCAAATCAAGAACACGAGAGAGAGAGATCAAAAACATAGCTACTGGTACATACCCTCAGCCCCGAGGGTGAACTACTCCCTCCTCGTCATGGAGAGCGCCGGGATGATGAACATGGACACCAGTGAGGGATCCCCCCTCCGACAGGGTGCCGGAGCAGGGTCCCGATTGTTTTTTGGTGGCTACAGAGGCTTGCGGCGGCGGAACTCCCGATCTATTGTACTCCCCGATGTTTTTAGGGTATATGGCGATATATAGGCGAAAGAAGTCGGTCAGGGAAGCCACGAGGGGCTCACGAGGGTGGGGTCGCGCCCAGGGGAGGTGGGCGCGCCTCCCTGCCTCGTGGCCACCTCGAAGCGTCCCTTATGTGCACTCCAAGTCCCCTGGATTGCTTCCAATCCAAAAATAACTATCCCGAAGGTTTCATTCCGTTTGGACTCCGTTTGATATTCCTTTTCTTCAAAACACTAAAATAGGCAAGAAAACAACAATTTTGGCTGGGCGTTCGGTTAATAGGTTAGTCCCAAAAATAATATAGAAGTGTGTAATAAAGCCCATAAACATCCAAAACAGATAATATAATAGCATGAATGCTTCATAAATTATAGATACGTTGGAGACGTATCAGGAGGCGCGCCCTAGGGGGCTGGGCGCGCCCCCCACCCTCGTGGGCCCCTCGTGGCTCCCCTGACCGACTTCCTTCACCTATATATATCCATATACCCTGAAAACATCCAGGAGCACCACGAAACCCTATTTCCACCACCGCAAACTTCTATACCCGTGAGATCCCATCTTGGGGCCTTCTCCGGCGCTTCGCCGGAGGGGGAATCGATCACGGAGGGATTCTACATCAACACCATAGCCTCTCCGATGAAGTGTGAGTAGTTTACCACAGACCTTTGGTTCCATAGTTATTAGCTAGGTGGCTTCTTCTCTCTCTTTGATTCTCAATACAAAGTTCTCCTCAATCTTCTTGGAGATCTATTCGATGTAATTCTTTTTGCGGTGTGTTTGTCGAGATCTGATGAATTGTGGGTTTATGATAAAGATTATCTATGAACAATATTTTAATCTCCTCTGAATTCTTTTATGTATGATTGGTTATCTTTGCAAGTCTCTTCGAATTATCACTTTGGTTTGGCCTACTAGATTGATCTTTCTTGCAATGGGAGAAGTGCTTAGCTTTGGGTTCAATCTTGCGGTGTCCTTTCCCAGTGACAGCAGGGGCAACAAGGCACATATTGTATTGTTGCCATCGAGGATAAAAAGATGGGGTTTATATCATATTGCTTGAGTTTATCCCTCTACATCATGTCGTCTTGCCTAATGCGTTACTCTGTTCTTATGAACTTAATACTCTAGATGCATGCTGGATAGCGGTCGATGTGTGGTGTAATAGTAGTAGATGCAGAATCATTTTGATCTACTTGTCGTGGACGTGATGCCTATATACATGATCATGCCTAGATATTCTCATAACTATGCACTTTTCTATCAATTGCTCGACATTAATTTGGTCACCCACCATAATACTTATGCTATCTTGAGAGAAGCCACTAGTGAAACCTATGGCCTCGGGTCTATTTTCCATCATATAAGTTTCCGATCTGTTTTATTTTGCAATCTTTACTTTCCAATCTATATCATAAAAATACCAAAAATATTTATCTTATCATTATCTCTACTAGATCTCACTTTTGAAAGTGGCCGTGAAGGGATTGACAACCCCTTTTTCCCGTTAGTTGCAAGGTTCTTATTTGTTTGTGTAGGTACGAGGGATTTGCGTGTAGCCTCCTACTGGATTGATACCTTGGTTCTCAAAATGGAGGGAAATACTTATGCTACTTTGCTGCATCACCCTTTCCTCTTCAAGGGAAAACCAACGCATGCTCAAGAGGTAGCAAGAAGGATTTCTGGCGCTGTTGCCGGGGAGGTCTACGCACAAGTCAAGACATACCAATTACCCATCACAAACTCTTATCCCTCGCATTACATTATTTGCCATTTGCCTCTCGTTTTCCTCTCCCCAACTTCACCCTTGCCGTTTTATTCGCCCTCTTTTTCCCGTTCGCCTATTTTTCGCTTGCTTCTTGTGTCGTCGTTCGTCGTCATGGCTAGTCCTTCTATCATTGTTAGTACTCCTGATCATGAAGTTCTTAATTTTAAACAAAGGGAGGGAGAAAACCTAAAAGATGTTTGGCATAGAATTTGCAATGCTCAGAATAGATCTACTAGGAAGCAATCTACTTCCGTTCTTATTCGCAATTTTTATGTAGACATTACTCCTTGGAATAGATATATTCTTGATACCATTACCGGAGGGAATTTCTTGGGTAGCCATACTTTTGATTCTTATAATGCTATGATATATTTGTTTGGCCCACCACCTCTTTTGGTTAATGGAACTATTTTAACTTTGGAACATGTGATGCAAAGGCTTGAAATTATTGAAAATAAAGTTGCCACTGTAGAGTTAATTGAAAATTTGGATAAAAAGATCCACAACCAAATTACCCAATATAGATCTAAGGTTGGAATTACTCTGATTTTTTTTAAAGAAAAGGAACCTATAGTTAACGAAAGAATAGATCAAGATTCCACAAGAATCGGTAAACTTGAGGATATTATTACCAACTTAAGGTCTACCTTTTCTTCCGTGAAAAATACTCGAAATCCTCCTACTACCAAAATTTCCAAATTAATGTATGTTCCTAAAAATAAGGGTGAATCTTCTAGTAAGGAAAATGCGGATCTCAAATCAATTAGGTGTTCACCCCCGTTTTTTCACTATCATTAAGGAACCTTTTGCTACAAAATGAATTTCTTGATTTCTTGCCTAGGAGTTTAATCATTGGTAAAAATAAGGAAACTCCTAAGGGTTATAAGTGTTCTATTTAAGAATTAAATACCAAAGATGGCAATACTTAGATCTATTCTCGCTTTTATGCCTAGCTAGGGGCGTTAAACAATAGCACTTGTTGGGAGGCAACCCAATTTTATTTTTGTTCTTAGCTTTTTCCTCTTGTTTAGTATTAAATAATTCATCTAGCTCTGGTTAGATGTGGTTTTATGTTTTAATTAGTGTCTGTGCCAAGTAGAACCTATAGGATCATCTTGGGTGATAGTTAATGTGATCTTGCTTCAAAACAGAAACTTTTGCACGCACGAGAATAATTTTAATAAATCACAGAAACATGATTTTCAGTTGATTCTTTTTGAAGAAGATTAACAGATAAATTTCCTAGGACTTCCTAGTTTTGTAGAATTTTTAAGGTTCCAGAAGTATTCTAAAGTTACAGATTACTACAGACTGTTCTGTTTTTGACAGATTCTGTTTTTCGTGTGTTGTTTGCTTATTTTGATGAATCTATGGCTAGTATCGGGGGGTATGAACCATACATAAGTTGGAATACAGTAGGTTTAACACCAATATAAATAAATAATGAGTTCATTACAGTACCTTAAAGTGGTGGTTTGCTTTCTTGCACTAACGGAGCTTACGAGTTTTCTGTTGAGTTTTGTGTTGTGAAGCTTTCAAGTTTTGGGTAAAGATTTGATGGATTATGGAATAAGGAGTGGAAAGAGCCTAAGCTTGGGGATGCCCAAGGCACCCCAAGGTAAAATTCAAGGAGAACCAAAAGCCTAAGCTTGGGGATGCCCCGGAAGGCATCCCCTCTTTCGTCTTCGTCCATCGATAACTTTACTTGATGCTATATTTTTATTCACCACATGATATGTGTTTTGCTTGGAGTGTCTTGTATGATATGAGTCCTTGATTTTTAGTTTACCACAATCATGCTTGCTGTACACACCTTTTGGATAGATACACATGAATCAGAATTTATTAGAATACTCTATGTGCCTCACTTATATCTTTTGAGCTAGATAATTTTGCTCTAGTGCTTCACTTATATCTTTTTAGAGCACGATGGTGGTTTTATTTGTAGAAATTATTGACCTCTCATGCTTCACTTATATTATTTTTGGAGTCTTTTAGAACAACATGTTATTTGCTTTGGTTATAAAATTCCTAATATGATGGGCATCCATGTTGGGTATAATAAAAACTATCATATAAAGTGCATTGAATACTATGATAAATTTGATACTTGATAATTGTTTTGAGATAGAAAGGTGGTAATGTTAGAGTCATGCTAGTTGGGTAATTATGAAATTGAGAAATACTTGTGTTAAAGTTGGCAAGTCCCATAGCATGCACGTATGGTAAATGTTGTGTGACAAATTTGAAGCATGGGGTGTTCTTTGATTGCCTTCCTTATGAGTGGAGGTCGGGATCGCGCGATGTTTAACTCCTACCAACCCTTCCCCTAGGAGCATGCGTAGTAGTACTTTGCTTTGAGGGCTAATAAGCTTTTGCAATAAGTATATGAGTTCTTTATGACTAATGTGAGTCCATGGATTATACGCACTCTTACCCTTCCATCATTGCTAGCCTCTACGGTACCGTGCATTGCCCTTTCTCACCTTGAGAGTTGATGAAAATTTCGCCAGTGCATCCAAACCCTGTGATAGATACGATACACTCTATCACACATAAACCTCCTTACATCTTCCTCAAAACAGCCACCATACCTACCTATTATGCCATTTCCATAGCCATTCTGAGATATATTGTCATGCAACTTTCCACCGTTCCGTTTATTATGACACGCTCCATCATTTTCATATTGCTTTTAACGAAAAAGGCTTTCGCCCCACTTTATAGTATAAAGCAAACTGCCCAAGCCAAGCATCCAAACAAGGTTCAACACGACAGACACATGCACACGGAGGTCCACAAGAACACAAAGATCACATAAGGGTTAACACTAAGGGAACAATAAACAATCCCTAAACACAAAATGCACACTCCACACAACACCCGCATAGCAGCTAGTCAGGTTCTGGGGGAGGAGGTGGCAGCAGGGGCGCCACGCGGAGAGCATCAAACGAAGGTCGGCGAGGAGGTTGGTGATGACGTCCTGGTCTTGGGGGCGGCTAAGCAGCCGCCAAAGCTGCAAGTAGCCACACATTTTAAAGATCGCGGTAGTCGGACGTCGCAGAGGGACTTTTTGAATAACAAGCTTATTGCGGATGGTCCAAAGTGTCCAGGCAAGGACCCCAACGCACAACCATCTAATATGGTGGAAGCGAGGGGGAAGCATTGAGCTCCGCAAGTAGGTCGGGGAAGTTGGTGTTGCACCACTATCCACCGACCATCTCGCGAAAGCAAGCCCACATGAACTGGGCAGTGGAGCACGAGAAGAAGATGTGGTTAGTATCCTCGATCGTGCCATAGATGGGGCATATCCCATTGCCCAGACCATTACGCTTGAGGACTTCAACCCCAGAGGGGAGTCGTCCGCGGATCCATTGCCACAAGAAAATCTTGATCTTCAGAGGAAGGCGGATGTCCCAGAGCAGGCTAAAGGGCTCCGGGGCTGCCGAGGGGGCGATGGCGGCGTACAAGGACTTTGTGGAGAAGCGGCAGATGGCTCAAGGTGCCAGAAGAGGGAATCCGGGGTCTCCTCAACGTCCATCGGCATAAGGGCTATGTCCTGTAGGAGGGAGTCCCAAGCAGCCACCTCGAGGGGGCCGAAGGGGCACCGGAAAGCAAGACGCCCTAAGTCAATGAGGGCCATCTCGACCGAGACCCGAGGGTCAACCGCAATGGCGAATAGTTCTGGGAATCGCGTGACCAGGGGGGAGTACCCTAACAAACGGTCGAACCAGAACAGGGTCGAGGACCCGGAGCCAACCGAGATGGACGTGCCAATGCGGAGCACAGGAATAAGCTGGATCACCGACTGCCAGAACTGGGAGCCACCCGAACGCTGGCAGAAGGCAAGAGGTTGGCCCCTAAGGTACTTATTGTGGATGATGGTAAGCCAGAGGCCTCCCTCCCCATTGGCGATGCGCCAAAGCCAGTGGGTCAGGAGAGCAATGTTCATGCAACGAGAGGACAAGATCCCAAGGCCACCCTGGTCTTTGGGTTTGCAGATGTCTGGCTAGCTCACCATATGATATTTCTGCTTGTCACCCTCGCCAGCCCAAAAAAACCTAGACTGGTATTTGGCAACCTCCTAATGGAGGGTCTCATGGAGGCCGTAGAAGATCATGAGAAACCAGAGTAGGCCAGCCAGTGAGGAGTCGATGAGGATTACCCTGGCTGCTTTCGACAACCACCTCCCCCTCCAGGGTTCAACCGATGCTGCATCCTAGTCATAGTCGGGCGGAGGTCAGCTACGGTGAGCCGGGAGTCACTAATGGGTATCCCCAAGTAAGTCGTGGGGAAGGAACCCAGGCGGTAGTTCAGTGGGTCCGCAATGGATAGAGCCTCCTCCGGAGGATAGCCAAGGACCATCACTTCACTCTTATCGAAGTTGATGGTGAGCCTAGACATCTGTTGGAAACATAGGAGGAGGAACTTCAGGTTGGCAATGTCGGACGCGGATCCTTCCACCATAACTATGGTATCGTCCAAGTATTGAAGGAGGGGGACCCCTCCCCCTCCCACCAGGTGAGGGACTACGCCGCAGATATGGCCACAGGCTTTGGCCTTATCAAGGATGACCATGAGGGCATCGACCACCATGTTGAACAGAAACGGGGAGATCGGGTCACCCTGGCGGACCCCGCAGAGGGTGGGGAAGTAAGACCCGATCTCACTGTTAATGTTAATCGCCGTCTGACCATAGGTGGCGAGTTGCATCACTCGGTTACCCACCGGTCGTCGAAAACCTTGCAAAGCAAAACTTCCCAAAGGAAGGGCCAATGGACAGTGTCATAGGCTTTATGGAAGTTGAGCTTCAGTTAGACCACACGGTGGTGCTTGGTTCGGACTTCATGAAGGACTTCATGAAAGACCAACACCCCATCCAAAATAAACCAGCCTTGGATGAAGGCGGATTGGTTGGGGTGGGTGACAGAGTCCACTAGAAGGGTCACCTTATTGGCGTACCCTTTAGCCAGGATCCTGAAGATCACGTTGATCACCATGATCGGACGGAACTGGCGAATATCTGAGGCCCCCGGGACTTTGGGGATGAGAGTAATGACCCCATAGTTAAGGCGCCCAAGGTCCATGGTCCGTGAGAAGAATTTGTCAAAGAGGGCCATGACTTCCGGCTTGATGGTTTGCGAGAAAGTTTTGAAAACCATGAATGGCAATCCATCTGGGCCCGGGGCTGAGGAGGGGTTCATTCCTTTGATCGCCATGAGGACCTCGTCCTTCGAGAAAGGTGCCACCAGGGCGGCACTGGCCTCGTCGGATACAAGATGCCCACCCGACCAAGTATCATGGGCCAGCGCAGCCCCACCCTAAGGGGTGGGGGGAGAAAAAGGCTTTATAAAAGCCATCTACGTGGCCTCGGATGTCCGAAGGACGAACGAGCTAGGTATCACCGTCCCACAAGGAGTGGATGGAGTTCCGTCATCTTCGCCCATTTGCGATCGCCTGGAAGTAAGCCGTATTTGCGTCACCACGGAGCACCCACCGTTGGGTGCCGCACAACCGCCAATATGCCTCCTCGTCCATGTAGATGACCGAGAGCTGATCCTCAAGATCATATCTCAGCATCCACTCGTCCAGAGAGATCCTAGAGGTGTCAGCGCGAGCGTCCAGAACTTGGATGGCACTCAGGAGGGCTTTCTTGCGGTCATGGAGGTCTCGGCCAAGGTTCGCGCCCCAACCCTTCATAAATTAACGGGTAAGATTGGCGCAGTACTGCCAAGAGTCAACAACAGACATGGATCGGTGGGGATTATCGCGTGCCGCGGTCCACTTAGCCACAACAGCCTCGCGGAATCTGTCCTGGTTGAGCCAGAAGAGCTCAAACCGGAACCGAGGACTGATGGGGGGGGGGGCGCTCATCAGCAGAGGAAAGGAGGAGGGGGACGTGATCAGAGCCGATCCGAGTGATCGCCGGCTACGAGGCCAGGGGACATCTAAGTTCCCACTCTGGAGAAACTAGGACATGGTCGAGAACGGATCGTGTCGGGTTTACCTGGCGGTTAGTCCAGGTGAAGCTGGCTCCCGTTCACTCAAGCTCACAGAGGCCAAGATCCGCGATGCAGTCGTTGAACATCTCCATCCGGGGGCGGTTGACCCGGTCATTATTCTTCTCATCCGGGGAGCGGATGAGCTTAAAGTCACCTCCCACGACTACAGGGAGGGAGGAAGCAAAGGTCTTCTGTTGCAGCTCAGCGAGGAAGGTCAAGGAGCGATGGTGGTCTGCCGATCCATAGACAATGATGACCTCCCACTTAAAGTTGAGCGCCCACTCGAAGATATCCATACTAACGAAGAACTCGCCCCGGTCCATACCGCCCACCTCAAAGGTGGCATCCTTCACGCCTAACAGGATGCCACTCGAATGCCCATTGTTCCCACCAGAAGGGAGCCAATGCCACGCAAACATGTGGGGGGTAAGGCTATCAAGCTTGTGGAGACAGAACTCCATACGCATCATTTCTTGAATGGCAATGATGTCGATGTGTTCGTCGCGCATGTACTCAACTAGTTGGCGGCGGAGGCCGTCATGGCCGAAGCCGCGGATGTTCCAAAAGAGGGCGCATATCTAAACCACCATTGAGGGGCTGCTTGACCCCAGGACGGTGGATGCGCTGTGGGCTCTGAGAGCGGTAGTGCAGGAACGAGTGCGGCCATGCATTTCCTCGACCGGTACCCTTGCGGGTGGCTGGGGCGCCGGTGTGCAAAGGAGATAGGCCCGGGTCTCGACGAGTTTCACGTCAAGGATCTCGCGGGCCTGGATAGCAACAATCTTCTCTAAGGGGGTGGGGCAACATTCCCCCTGAAAACTATAGCCGAGTCTAAGGCCACCTTGGCAAGGCGGCCGAGCGGAACCGCTTCAAGAGCAAAAAATGAACAGCTGGAAGAACTGCAGGGAATGTCCGTCGCACCTGTCTCGAGGTTCCGGGACGCAGCCCGGATCTCAGCCCACTCGGAGATGGACTGTGCCGGGAGGCTGGCCGGGCAGCCAGCGTCGAGACAGGCACTGCGGCGGGAGGGATTCAACGGAGTCAATGAAGCCCGTGCCCGACGGACGTACGGCACCGACCGAGGCAGGTGGGAGGCGACGTGGGTGACCACAACATCGGTGGCCACTAGGAGCAGACGAGTCGAGGATGCAGGCGCAAGAGACTCCTGCAGGGCACCAGACACCGACCAGTCAGGGGAGGGCGGGTATGGGGCTGGTTCGCTGTCCTCCAGGACGGGAGCAGGAGCCAGAGGCGGGGTGGAGGACAGCAACAGGGCATCCCCCAGGGGGCCCGACAAGGGGAAGCTCGGTCGACGGCGAGGCCAGCAGCTCCGGGTGTGGCACAGCCGGGGACGGAGGTGTCGTGACGGCCGCAGGGGAAGAGCAGGGCAATCGTGGTGAAGATGCCGGGAGGACGAGGAGGCTGATGCTGGAGATGTCGCTGATCTCAGACGAAAAGGTGGGGAGGAGATAGGCAGCGCAGCAGGGGGCGCCTCAACGGAGGTGGCCAACCCGGGTGACCGGCCCGCGCCCACACCCCCACGACGCGGAGGGGGGTCGGATGGGCCCCACGAGGGGGAGCAGTTGCAGCCCGAGCACTCATCGTCGTCATCCGGGTCCTCGTGGCGGGAGGGGTGTGGCCGACGATAGTGGGAGTCATCGCGGATGCCCGCGCCACCCCCACCAAAGTGACCATCCACGAGGTGGCGAGGGTGGCCGATGTGGTTGGGAGGCTCAGGGTAGATCTTGAGGTCGAATCCCTGGTCGTTGAAGAAAACCCGGACGGTGGCACAGAGAGTGGAGGAGTCAAGGCACTTGACCTTGACACTGACCTCCTCTTCTTTGCGGAGGGAGAGCTCATCCACCACCACCACCTTGCCCAGAATCTTGGACACACTACAAAAATAATACACTTCCGTGATGATACGTGTTTGTCATAGTAGGTCGCGTTTTCTATCATGCATGTACATCCATGAGGATTGTATGACAGAATCAAGATAGTCATACCTGTGCTGTCGTAGAAGTGTTCCATGACATTACCAAAATTATCATCACGGAAGTGTCCACTTCCATAACGATAAATCGTGCGTCATAGAAGTGCTTTCGTCAAGGGTGACCGACACGTGGCATCCACTGTAACAGAACGCCGTTAAGCTATCGGGTCGGGTTTTGGATCCAATAACCCGTTAACAGCCCCGACCAATGGGGATTTTCCACGTGTAAAATCATCATTGGCTGGAGGAAACACGTGTCGGCTCATCGCTGGAACAGATGTCATCCACTTATTGGACAGAAGGCGCCTATGATACATTGACACGTGGCACGGCCCAACAGAGGCCCATTCCTGTGAAAAGGCCGGCCCATTTGACTTGGTCAAAAGGTGGTGGGCCGGCCCATGGAAAGCCTGTTAACAGCGTGTTCGCATATAGCCCATTTACAGCCCGCTAACCCAAGGCCCGTTACACCCTATTCGAATTAGGCCCAGTAGCATCATCTGGGCCATCCAATATGATTCCAGCCCGTTTTCACTCCTGGCCCATGTATGGACCATGACGTCTTTCGGCCCATATGAGGCCCTATGTAACTCTTGGCCTATTAACGGTCCGTGGTGAAACTGGCCCGTAATGAACAGTGTACCACTTTACACCCATTAACGGCCCATGGTGAAACTGGCCTGTAAAGAACAGTGTATCACTTTATACCCATTAACGGCCCATTATTCCGTTGGGCCGTTTCCAGCCCATGTTATCTTTCGGCCTTCTCAGAGCCCATTTATTCTTGGGCTCATTTCCAGCATTAGTTTACTGACGGCCCGTTACTGTCATTTTCTGCTTGTGGGCCGAATTCAGCCCCATGGTTACAGTTGGCCCGTTTGTGGGCCGTTAATACGTTGGGCCGTTTTCATAGCGTCATCAAATACGGCCTATTAACGATGGCCCGTTATGGTCGGCCCATGAACGGACGATTCCAACTCTAGCCCGTTTACGGCCAGAATGCGGTTTGTTTGGCCCATGTTTGGCCAATCGATCATATGGCCCGTATAAGGCCCATTGATGATACGACCCGTAGAAGGCCCATTGTTTCTACGGCCCGTAGAAGGCCCACTGTTTCTATGGCCCGTAGAAGGCCCACTATTTCTACAGCCCGTAGAAGGCCCACTGTTTCTACGGCCCGTAGGAGGCCCAGTGTCACTAGAGTAAATATTAGCCCACGGTTATTGTGGCCTAGTTTTAAAAAATAGGTTATTGCAGCCACTAGCAAACCACGGAAAAAGAACTGCACTGACTACAAGCAAACAAATAAACAAGACAACAAGGAAATAAATAAGCAAGCAACTTACACTAGGCTATCACGGCTATTACACACATTACATCCACTGGGCATCAAAGTTCGCCACCAGTGCAAATATAGGGAACACAACAGCATATAAACACCACAGCAAAACAAGTCCGGAACTGAAACCACTTCAGAAGAGCTCAAGAAACAATATCCTGGGTACCCATAATGCTGGCAAGATTCTTAGCAAGCTTATTAACTTTCTCTTGTTTGGCGCTTAAGTCCTCCAGCACTTGCTGTTGCACCAGAAAGTATGCATCTGAATTCTGCAGGGACTTCCTCAGTCCTTCGGCTTCCTGTCGCATAACATTTGATCGATTTCTTTCAACTTGAAGTTGAGACTCAAGAAGCCGAATTGATTCAGGCAACGAGTTCGAAGAGCTGGTGCCAGCAGTGGTAGCTAGTAACTCGAACACTACATCAAGAGAGGACTTTGGGGTTGTCTCAGTGTCTTCAATATAGTTTTTATCAGCTTTGACCAACAGGGATGTCTCACTATCTTGAACCTTATCTGCATTACTTCCTTTACCATTTCATAACATGGTACTCTTCTCCAATATTTTATCCGTGTTCTAAAAGAGAAACAAACAAACACATCTCAGGTTTACAATGTAGTATATGAAACTCATTTTGGTAAACCAGTTCAGTAGTAAGGTGGACAGGATAACAACATGAAACAAACATATATCTATGTAGTATGGTCACTGTATGGTCTATATCATTCTAGTTTATGTTGCCAAATCAAGATAGATACAGTTTGAATCATATCTATTTAAGACAAAGCAGCATAGACAAAATATAAGTGTGGGAAACTACACAACAATAACAACACTTGTAATGTGCATGGCATGAGAACATAACTGTTTATTCAATTGAAACTGAAATCAACATAGAGCAAGTTACAACAGCAACAGCCAAACACGTTGAAGAAAAATGTTTAAAACATACCTGTTGCGCCATTGGAGTTTCAATTGCATCCTTCAAATTTGAAATTAGCTGGTATCAGTAAATACAGTGATGCAAGAGCAAAGTAGTATGAACCATAGCTACGGAACCTGACCTGAGAACAATTCTTCTTCTTCTTCTTTAAGCATTGACTTCGGGTTCGGAGTGGTGGTCCTCGTGATTTGGGCACTGCAGTTGCCTTACTAACTGCTCGTGTTTGGGTGCTCTGTGGTGGAGACGGTGCTATGTTAACGGGAACTGGGTGTCTATCTGCTGGGGTTGGGGTTAGAAGGGGTGTAGCTGGTTCTCTGTCCAACTGGGTAGGGGTACAATCTACATGAGTGTGGGTTATGTGTGGTGGGGCTGGTTCTTGGGCAAGTACAACCGTGGTTCTATCTGCATCGATAGGTAGCACGATCTTATCTGAAGACCGTGTTTTTACTCCCACAGATACTGCCATCACTCCCTCCAATTGAAATGGCTGATAAACAAGAAAAGTAATTGAATGTACATACATTATAAGATAGACAGGTGCAATGGATAGTAGGGAAGAAAACATGGCATGAAATAATTCACATTAATGTTGTCTAAGCAAATAGAATAGCAGGACATAATTTCACATATATGATGGCTAATTAAACAGGATAGCATGACACAATTTCACATGTATGATGGCTAACTAAACAGGATAGAATGACATACTTCAATATATGATGACTATGTAAACAAGATGACATGATATAACTATACGATGTGTCTATTAAAGTGGTTGGCATGCCATAAATCACAAACATGCCATCGATGGAAACATGATGGCATGATATAATTCACAGATAGAATGACATAATTTAAAATATGATGACTATGTAAACAGGATGAGATGATATAACTATATTATGTCTTTAGAAAATGGGTTGGCATGCCATAATTCAGATACATGCTGTCTATGTAAACATCATGGCATGACATAATTCAAATATATGATTTATATACTAAGGAAGTGAGCAGAGGGCAATCACATATATGATGTGTCAACTAAGGAGATGGCATTCAATATTGTGTATATGATGTAAAAACTAAGCATTGCAATACAACATATGCATTATATGAGTAATATAACCCTGCCAAGTTTGAGCATACACCTCAGGGGGATAATAGGACAGGTCATCTACCTCTGAATCCTCCTTTGAAGAGCTATCTGTAACCAGCAAGATATCTGCTTCAGCAGGTAGCATTGTCTGCTCTGAAGACCTTGTTTTCACTCCAGATTTCTCCATCACCAATTCAAATGGCTGATGCATAGGAAGAGCAGTTGAATATACAAACATTGTCGACAAAAGCAATGAGAAATACAAAAAAAGGACGGCATGATATAATTCACATAAAGGACGCTTGCCTAAACAGCACGGCATTGCATAATTCACATACATAATGCCTTGCAACAAGATAACATTGCATAATTCACATACATAATGTCTTGCAACAAGATGGCATTGCATAATTCACATATATGGTAATTAGACACTAAACAGGTGGCAACCACACAAAGCATGTCTAAACTAAGCAAATGACATAGCAATACAAGATACCATACACACGATATGAGCAACATAACCCTGCCAAGTTAGGGCATGCACCTCGGGGGGGGGGATATGACTGGTCATCTGTCTCTGAATCCTCTTCTGAGGAGCTATTGGTAACTAGCAAGACATGCGCTTCGTCAGATAGCATTGTCTGCTCTGAAGACCTTGTTTCCACTCCAGATTTTTCCATGACCGTGCTGAATGGCTGATGCACAGGAAGAGCAATTGAATGTACTAAAATTGTTGACAAATTTAACACGTAATAAAAAATGATGGCATGATATAATTCACATATAAGATGACTGGCTAACCAGGGTGGCATTGCAAAATTCACATATATGATGCCTGGCTAGACAAGAGGGCACTGCATAATTCACATATACGATAAAGAAACTAAATAGATGGCATTGACACAAAGCATGTCTAAACTACGCAGATGACATCTTTAATGTATACAGTAATAAATGCAAGGCACCATATGCATGATATTACCAACATCAACATGCCAAGTTAGAGCGAAGACCTCATGGGGTAAATAGGAGTGGTCTTCTCCTTCTGAATCCCCCTCGGAACAGTTATCTTCCTCTTGATTACGATCCGAAATGGGTGGAGGGGGGCTGCCTTTGCGCCCACCATGGAACGACGTCTGCATGAAATTTTATTGCCACGCAAGGCTCGTCTCTTTTGCTCTACATGATCAGTTCCATTGTGTATAATAACTGGCATGCATAGGAATAAAACATAGTGAGATTATGTAAGGAGTGCATGCACAAATCCAGAGTGATGGTAGCAAACTGTGGATAGACCCAAAACCAATGATAGCAGGTAGATAATAGCTTTAGTTAAAAAATACAGAGAATGGCTCCTTTAATGTTTGTTTGCACCCAACATGAAACTCATAGTAGACACCAGAGATTAACCAGATAGTACTAATTGCTGCCCCAATATGTACCCCACAACCATTTAAAAACTCAAGTTTCAGCATTAGTTTGGACCTGACTCGGAGTCTAATAGGTGAACACGATGACAATGTAGCATGTCATCATATTAAGCGACGCATAACGTAAGAAGACACGGAGGAGTGTGACCTCTCTTGCGGACCCGTGTAGTCCTCAAGGTCATCTGCTCAGTTGATGATGGTAATGAAGTTGTCGTGGCTGCCGGCGGTGGGGAAGGAGATCTGAGGCGGCGAAAGACAGTCTGGAGAGCGGATCCCTGCTGTGGTGAACCCTTCCATCGTTGGAGCAGCTGAGCTGGGGTGGAACATAGCGCCGCAGGAGCAGGACAAACCACACAAGGTTTTCTTTGACACATATCTGTAACAGAAGTAATTGAGTAAGGGCTTGTTTGAATTTGAGGATTCTAACAATGCAGGGATAGGAAATAGACATGAATAGGATAGGAATGCACGTGCAAAATAGAGAATTTAAAAACACAGGATTTCTGCCAATCTAGGTGTTTGATTCACAACAATTGGAAGATCACAGGATGCAAAAAAGCATGGTGAGATTAAGTCAAACCACAAGAAAATGTACGGTTATAATGCTATTATGCTACTATCTCTTAGTCTTGTGCTTGATGAATAGGAATATGAAAAGGAGGAGAAGTGGAAATTAGAACTCCTACGTTTTTTCTTTCAAGGAGACACTAAAGGAACAAATCCTACAGTTTTCCTTTGCTCCATTCCTTTGCACCAAATTCATGAAAAGTAGTACCATAGGAAACTTTCCAATTCCTATGTTTTTCATTCACTTTTCCTTTCAAGCACTGGCGATTCTAGTAGGCAGGCTTGAGCAAGGAAAATCCTACACTAAAAAAATGTTTGTGTGCTACTTCTATTACTTTGGACCCAGGCCACTGCCATACTAGCTCAACTCCCAGGCCTATCGACAAATGCACAACTCAAACGTGCAGAGATAAATAATGATGGCGTTCAAGAGAGTCCATCACGGATAGCTAAGTTGCCTGGTACCTCACTGCTTGTCATATAGTAGGATACAATAATCGTATTTCCCGTTACTACGAGTGCTCAGTGGACAATATATATAACATGTAGAGTAAAAAAGAGATGCAACAAGTGTACAACCTCTTTGGCGAAGCCATGTCGATCTCAGCGTGATTGGGTTGGCCGGTGAGGATGCTCCGACTGACTTAGCTGTCGGAGGAGGGAAGAAGATCTTAGGCGTCTGGAGATGGAGCCTGAGGTACTGCTCCGCTGTGATGGAGGGTTTGGTCATTGGAGCAGCTCCGGTGAGTTGTACGACGCCGAGGCTGAAGCAGGACAAGAGAGACAACAAACAACGTTAACCTGAGTGGAATCCTAATAGCATCTCCAATACATGACGTAAAATACATAACCACAAAGTGCTATATGTAAAATACATCAGCCGCTCATATTTGAACTTAACTGTCGAAACTGAATTTAGCTGTCAAAACTGAACTTAACTGTCAAAACTGAACTTAACCGTCGAAACTGAATTTTGCTATCGAAACTGAATTTTGCTATCGAACTGAACGCACTAGCAAGGTGAGGCTACACGTCGGTCGACTGACTTTTTCATCTCTGCTCAGTCGATTTTGTAGCCATTGGATACGAAATCAAGGGCTTGCGGTTCATCTTCAACCTCCACCCCTGTGAGCCGCCAGCCACCACCGGCCAAACAGCAGCCCCTCGCCGCCCGCGGCCGGTGGTGCGCTGCCCCGCCCACCCTGAAAACACTCCCCACTGCCGGTCCACCGCCGCCC
>NC_057813.1:201809897-201854521 GCF_018294505.1 Triticum aestivum | reverse complement strand
CACACCACCGCCGGCGACCACCGCCCCCACCCTCAACTCTAAGATAGATAGTGGGGTACCTCTCCGGCGAGCCCCACTCCCCGCTACGGCTAGTTCTTCCTTCACCCTGGCGAGCCCCCACCACCCCCTGAAAATCGACTGACCCAAAAGTCAATTTAGTCGACTGAAGTGTAGCTAAATTGGAGCAGCATCGCAAGCAAGAGGAAGAGCGAGAGCAGCAGCGCGAGCAAGAGCAATAGCAAGAGCAGACCAGGCAGGGGACTGAGAGCAAGAGCAGAGCAGCAGCGCGAGCGAGAGCTAAAGCAGCAGCAACTCCTATTGATGTGGACGTCGCCGCCGAGGGAGCGACGCCGTGGAGGAAGTGGCCGGCGACGCCGCCGTGGATGGAGCCGCACCGTGTCGGCTCGGGACCGAGCGCCGGTAGCACCCTGAGATCGAATCAAGAAGAAAACGCGGCGATTAGTGTACAACCTCTTTGGTGGCGCCGATTAGGCCGCAACTTCATCCGAGGAAACGGTGATGATGATGCTCTTTCAGTGGTGCAGGTGAAGACGGCGGTGTGGGAATGGAGGTGGCGCGAAAGACGAGGGGAACGTCGGGGCAGCTCCTTGGAGGTGGAGGACGGGGTGGCTGAACCGGCGGGACGACGAGATCGAGGACGGATCCTCATCCGGTACGGTGGATGAGGGACGTCGAGGTGTTGTTGTGGACGACGTCGTCGGGGAAGAGGCTCCGGCTAGGTGGCGAATGGAGCAGGGTGTGGGGTTTCGTCGCGGGTTTTCGCGGCCTCGGTGTATGAATGGGTGGGAGGATGGGATGGCAGTGGGGAACCATGGCTTAGAGACGCGCTTGTCCAAAATGTGGGGTAAGTTATGAAAGTACCCCCACCGATTTGAGGCGGTTCTTTCAGTTCAGGGGTACCACGGGCATTTCGCGTGTCGGGATTTCACAGGAGGTGGGAGTTTTCGTGCACGTTGTAGTTTTGGAATAGCAAGGTGCGGGTTGAGATAGAGGGAGTTGTCGGAGCACGACGAGACAAAGATATGTCTTAAATATTTTAGGCTAACAAGGCGCGGGTTGAAGAGGCGGGAGTTTCGTAGCACGATAGATAGAGACGCTAGCTTGAATTTTCGGCATAACAAGGCGCGACTTGAAATTTCGGAAGAACAAGCTTAACGTGTACCCCCCAAAAAAGACAATTTGCACCTCAACACGCACAACACACACAAAAACACCATTTAGACTAGAGTAAGGTACATGTGCATTGCACGCATGAGATTTGGCAACCAAATTATGAATTAATAACACATTATAGCATGTAAGCTTTGAGTCATATATGCATGATGTAGATGTTCGTTTAATTCTTATAGTTCATTTCATTCAAAATCATCTAGTTTTTATAAGAAAGCTAATGTATTTTAAGATTCATGGAATTGTGCGTTGTAAGACATAAAGTAAAAACAAATAATGGCAAATCATGTATAAAAACATTTGGGCAATTATGATATGGAAGATTCTAGAACAAATAAGTACTTGTATTTTGATATTTGTGCATTATGCTTATGTTCAACCATGGAGTCTTCTAGATTATACATGTGGCGAAATCTGGTGGAATCTAGATGATATCCAACGGCCAGTAGTGCTCAAATTTGCCATCTTTGGACCATCGGATTCGCCTCATCCAACGACCATCTTTCAAAGTTAAAGTTACCCACACACAATATAAAAAAATATTAAATATAATATATATATATATATATATATATATATATATAGGGGTATACCTATAGATATGTGATGCGAAAGCCGCCCATCATCTCCAATTAGAATAGTGTGTCCATGCATGGATGCGACGTGGCCAAATGATGTCTGCCATTGGTATCTCAAATTCAAATCAGTCTGACCTTGTTTAATGTGTATACATTACAACATGCTCGTTTCCAAACCACACCGCGCAGATCTCCGTTATATTCATGCATGCATGGGTTTCAAACATCAGGATCTCTTATTCAAATATTTGAATTCAACTTTACATTGATTATGACCTCACCTAGTCTTTTACACCCACACAGTTGTATTGTCTTTATAATTGTACCACTAACTTTCTCTCGTGCATGCACACACACTACCAGTCGGCATTATCCATCGCACACATGCAATCTTTTTCTTCAGGTCAGTCTCCCATGAAGGCACACACCCACACACATCCCCCTCTCCATCATATTGGGCATTCTTTATCTCTCACGCGTGCATGCACAACGATCGATGTTCCTCTATGTATGTGTGTATATAGCTAGGTCTTTCGTAGTTTTCCACACAAAACGATCAATCGATATATCCAGTGAGGTCTCACCCTCTTTCCCACGTCCACATCGGTCAATCTATACCTCTCTATATAGGATTAACATATATAGCTAATACACCCACGTTAATTATATATCCAACGCCCCCCTCTCATCATCCATGCCTTTCGCTTCATCTCTTAGACGCGTGCACGATGGCAAAGACAGGGGGCAGTAAGGGCCCTGCCCCCCCCCCTAACATCACTATTTATCGAGGCTAATATGAATGTGATCATTAGACAATTGCTGCTAAAAATGGTTTAAGTTCATGAATTGACCCTCCTCGTAAAGGATTAGCAATGCTTGGCCCCCTAGCTCATTTATTTTTCATGGCTCCGCCACTGCGTGCAACAACGCACGTTCTCGCCCCCCCTCTCTAAATATCGATCTCACACTTGTGAATTCCTTCATAGTCTCCCTCCACTTGGCCCCTCACACCATCTTCTAGCCCCCCACCGGATTTTGCCACGTGTACAATCTAGCAGACTCCATGGTTGAACTTAAGCATAATGCACAAACCTCAAAACAACAATGGTTCTCTTTTGTTCTAGAATCTTCCGTATCATAACTGCCCAAACTTTTTTTCTAGTTGAATTTCCATTATTTATTTTTACTTTATGCTTTACAACACACAATTCCATGAATCATAAAATAGATTAAGGGCTTCTTTGATTCAAAGGATTCTCAAAGGAATTTTGGAGGATTCTAATCATTAGGATTTTTTCCTATCTTGGTTGTTTGATTCGTAGGATTGTAAACCATAGGAAATTTTCCATATGATTCATTTGCACTAGATTTCATAGGAAACATCCCATCCACTCAAACCTCTTCGAAAGAATTCTGCGTTTTTTCTATGCACAATCAAACACTCGTACAATCCTGTAGGATTCAAGACAACATTCCACTATAATCCCATGTTTTTCCTATTCCTGCATTCTTAGCTTTTTTATAAAAACTAATTGATTTTGAACGAGATGAACTATAAGAATTAAATGAAGGGCTAATCAGGCATATATGACTCAGAGCTTACATGCTACAGTGTGGTATTTATTCATAATTTGGTTGAAAAATCTGATGCGTGCAATGCACGTGTACCTTACTAGTACTTCGAGTATGTGCAAAACACGTAAATTAGAATACCAATGGCACGCTACACAGGTGTATCTCTTACAGTTCATGAAGCCACATGTCACATGTGGAGGCGTTGTCGCGACCTCCTTGTGTGGATTGATCACAATGACGTGCTGCTGGTTCCAGAAGAATGTATTCGTCCTCCCTGAGCCATACTAGCGGTACATGCACGAAGTGAAGATGTGCACGCACGCACTCATTCCCTCGCACGCACACGCGTGTACACAGGCGGACGCAGTTTTGTACCAAGATCCACCCCATGTGATAATTTGACGCATGTAAAGTCGTTCACTTCATTGATGGTCAATTAATACAGTGCATGCAAATTGAGTGGACGTGAGGCTGGAAGAAAGACATTATTACTCCACTGCACGCATGCAAGTAGTTAAATCGTGGGTTGCTCGTAGTACTTCCATTGGTCTCCTTCGTATTTTGTGCCAATTTTTGACAATAACATAATATTTACTCCCTCCATCCGTAAATAAGTATACTTCTAGGTTTTGTGCTAAGTCAAAGTTTTAAATTTTTGACCAATTATATACAAAAGGGTAGTAACATATATGACATCAAATTGATATATTACTAAAGTACAATTCAAAACGGATCTACTAATAGTAATTTAGTGCCATAAATGCTGCTACTTATCCCTGTAAAATTGGTCAAAGTTTAAAACCTTTGACTTAAGGCAAAAGCTAGAAGTACACTTATTCGTGGATGGAGGGAGTACGCATATGAGCAGTGTAGTACTTGAAATTTATGTTCCGCTAAACTCATCGGGAGCCGTTTCGAGCCTCGAAACCAAAACCATCAATTAATCTTTACCTTGTTCCCATCACATTTGAAAGCCTGCTCACACCTACTAGTACATACCAAACCTGAACGTGTTCCCACTATGCAGGTATTAGTACTAGTGCTAGTACTTAGGTTATAAAAAGGGAACTACCTAATCGAAAATTACTCTACCTTTCCTCCTCATAAGTGCTTCTTCTTCGTCCGTAATTGCCATGGCCGGTGAGCAGAGCTCTAGGTCGAAAACTATCGTAACAAGGGAGCGGCAACCAAGGCTGCGGAAAAAAAGAGAGGGCTCGCCGCCACGCAGAGACCTCGAAAGATCTCTCACGGGCAGGCGGTGGCTCCCCGAAGCGCCCTAGACATGGAGGCGAACATGCCGAGCCGGCGGAGCTGGAGTTGTTATCCCTCGACGACATGCCCAATCAGCTCAATAAGCACCTCAATAAGCAGAAGGAGTTCATCCAAGGCTTGATGGAGTTGCTGAAGGAGAGGCTCGACTACATGCCCGCTGAGCTCAATAAGCAAGGGGAGTTGACCGCCGGCTTGGTGATGCTGCTGAAGAAGAGCATTGCCTCAGAGAAGAAGGCGATCGGCAAAATCCTGCGACTTCAGGAGGACAAGGCGAAGCTCTGCCACGAGACCGACCTGTTGAAGGACAAGCACGCCGGCTGGAAGAAGCCGCATGAGAATAGTAGTTCCTTGATGAAGATGCTGCAGGCCCTCGTCATGGAACAGAAGGAGGAGTTGGCGAAGCTCCGCATCGAGCACCCGGCTACTGTCAAGGTACGTAATGCGGCCATGGAACAGATGATGAAGGCTCGCGTCGAGAAATCCCGCGTCATGGACAGAATGAAGAAGATGGCGGAGGAGATGCGCAAGGAGATGGAGGTCGTGGAGGCGATGCAGAAGCAGTTACGACTCCGCGACGAATTAGATCATTTGGGATGATAATCTTCCTTCTTGTTTGGCTCCCGTGTTTCATCTTTTGCTTCGGGTGTTTCGCCGCACGTGTCACGTTCTCTGCGAGGCATGAATAGAACAATGCTTTCTTTGAGGGAATGAATAGAACAATGCTAACAATGAGATGACTAGAAATTAGATCATTTTTATCGCCATATGGCACTGGGCTGCCGTGTTTCGTGCTCCTCCGTCGCAGTACTACTCCAGTGGAAAACTTGAGTATGCCGCATGGTTCTTTGCTCTTCCTCAGGTCGTCGGCGCATTTATACGAGCAGTCAAATCAAAAGGCCCCGCCTTCCAGCAGTAATGAGCCGTCAAATCACAAAGTCCCTCGCCTCTCGTGAAACCGACCAAGCTAGACTGCCCCACCCTCTAGCCTTTTAAAAAATGTATACTTTTGTACAGCAGTAGTATCGATGGATTGCGCCATGGAGCAAAACTTGAAATTAAAAAAAAGGTGGTACATATAGAGAGCGCTCGTCGCCAAATTATTTATATAGTACTATTAAAAAGGCTAGTCACAATAATGGTGTCAAGCACAACCCACCCCTCAAATAAAGAGCCGGCGTGGAGCAACTCGCCACTCCTCATCGAGCTGAATTGGAGCGGCGAGTTGCTGAACCACGCGCCTGCTTGGGGCGGCAACTGGCTCTGTCAGGCCAAGCGAGGTTGGTGAAGCACCGAGCGGCCTCGCCTGTATCTGGAGGGCTCGGCGGGCCACCCAGCCGGGTAATATACCGGAGAACGGCTCATCGGAAGCCATCAGAAGAGTGGAGAAAATGGTGAAGGAGGAGATGGGGGAGCGGCAGAGGGGTGCGATTCTTGTCCGCTGTCTGTCTGGCCTCGTGTAAATAGAGGGCGGACGGTAGGAGCTTGGCCGGCGTCTGGCCTCGTTTAAACTGAGGGTGGACGGGAGGAGCTCGGTCGGTGTTGCGTTTAATTCCGGCCCGCTCATGAACGGACGTGTGGCCGGAGTAGGATTCTTGGTTTGCAAGCAGGTTTAACGGAGGGGTTTAATGGAGGCGCCGGGTGTGCAGCGGGCGGTGCAGTACTATTCGATTTGACAGCAGTAATGAGCCGTCAAATCACAAAGGCCCTCGCCTCTCATGAAACCGACCGAGCTAGACTGCCCCGCCCTCTAGCCTTTTAAAAAATGTATATACTCCAGTTTTGTACAGTAGTAGTATCGATGGATTGCGCCGTGGAGCAAAACTTGAAATAAAAAAAAGGTGGTACATATAGAGAGCGCTCGTCGCCAAATTATGCATATAGTACTATTAAAAAGGCTTGTCACAATAATGGTGTCGAGCACAAGTGCACAACCCACCCCTCAAATAAAACTAAGCACCCTGGAATTCTTTGACAAAACTAAGCACCCTGAAATTCTTTGACAACTAAACGGCTGGCTATATGATGTTGGCCATATATATTGTACGTATATAATGTGAAGAAACGAGTGGTAGTACTATACCAACTAAAAGATTAAATGTAAGAAATACTATTATGTACGTACTGAAGAGTTAAAGTAACAAGAAGAAACATAACATAGTTCTGCTGGGGGCTCAGCACAACACACCCCTCAAATTAAATTAAGCACACCTGAAATTAAACTTTGCAACTATTTCGGTAGACACTTCATTAGAACCACCATGAGCAATGACACTGCCACCTTACTCGGAGTCCTCATCCACGTCCTCGACTTCGTCCTTGTCCCTCTTCCTCTTGGCCGATACTTCTTTGCTTGAACCGCACACTTGGCTGTTGCTCTTCATCCAACCCTTGTAGATATTGAAACAAAGGTAGCCATCCATTGCAGCATAGTAGATGTGGTCTATATCTAGTATGCTGCCATGCATAATGATGAAACGTATATGGAGGTTTCTCCAGTTTACCGTACGAAGGATGAACCATGGCTTCTGCCAGGGTCAGCATTGAAGGCTGACGAGAGGACACCAGCCGATTCTTCTGGAGGTCGAAGGTGTTGCCTACAATGAGGCCTATCCGACCCATGACTTCTTTGTCGTTACCAAAGTCTACAGTAATGAATTTGACTTGGTTGCTCTCGAGGAAGTCCTTAAAATCCAGGCACTCAACGTCGGCATGGCATATGTGGTAGACCAAGCATAAGGCATGCACGCAAACCTGGATCACGACGGGCTTCTTCCTCTCTTCGTCCTTTAGATCCTTCTCTCATCCCAGGACTGTGGTGTACTCAACATCTAGCCTAGCGACCCACTCATCATCTGAGTCTTCGAACATGCGTCTGAAGCGAGAAAGGCATCCTTTCACCGTTGCGGAAGAACGGGTGTAGATGACGTCGAACTCATCGCCAGTGATGGTTCTAACCTTGTACTCACCGCCGATCGTGGAGATTTGGGACGCCATGGATTTGGGAGGAGGGTTAGGATTAGTGGAACTGCCATAATGTGAATGGACGGGACGACTAGGAGCGAACCGCCGTAGTATTAAAGGACGTGCGGGGACGAGTAGGAGCGAACTGCCATCGTGCGAACGACAGGGTAGTGGCTTTCCATTCTCCCATGATACGGGCTTCCGAGAGCCCTTGGATCTAAGATCGAATGGTTGCATGGCATGATTCTAGACCTATGGGTGAATACCCTATCCTGGAGGGTTATTCTGCAAATTTTCAGCAACTTAGCATGCGACCGTTTGATCTAAGATCCAAGGGCTGCCAGCAGCCCATATCATGGTCGTGCCTACCATGACCGTCGCGTCGCTCGTGCGGTCGCGCCCTTGGAGATTTAACACGGTGTGTTAGGCTATCCGATATTCGCATGTCATACATAGTCATCACTTAGTCACTCATACTACAACAAGGTTGGCTATAAGTGTATTTTTTTTACTTCTCTCTATCTCTTTCTTCGTACTCCCTCCATCCCATAATATAAGAACGTTTTTGACACTAGTGTAGTGCCAAAAACATTCTTATATTATGGGACACTAGGAGTACTAGTATTTATTACATTTGCCAAGGAGTGACCTCTTCCAATGAAATGGTGTTGCTAAGTTTGCTTCATTTAATTAGCTATAGACTCAAAATTGTCTTTTCACCTAGGTACACGCGCTTAGCACCGTTTCTTCCTTGGGTCACCAAACTAGTCTCTCTCTTCTTGATTAACTTGCCACATCAGACTTTATACCTATGTGGCAAGCTTAGCACCTGTAGGAGCAAGTAAGGCTGCTTGTAATGGGAGTAGTATCATGCATGCCAACTATGCAATCTTGATGAGGTGACGTTGAATTAAATGAAGAAAAGAGAGAGTTGAGTATCATAATATGATACTGTAGTATCATATTAAATGATGTGCTACTATGTGTCATGCATGACAATAAATAAACTATCCTATGATACCAACACATTATACGATTCATTACAGATGTAGTATCATACAAAAGTATCATATGCATGATGCTAGCATATGATACTCTCCATTACGACCAACCTAAGTACAATAGTGCGCTTTACATGGCATTTTTTCATATGTGGACGAAAGAGAGGTAAGGAAAAAGTGGAGAAGTGGGCTCTCATGCAAGAGCCAGCCTCTACTACATGGTGGAGCATTGGGAGAGGCACCTATATGGAGGTGGTCAGGAATCGGGAGACTCACACTGGTCGTAGCGCTGCAGTTAAAATGATAATGGTAAGTCAAATCACGGGGCCCCACCTGTCCAGTAGTAACTCGCTCAACCCTACGTTTGCATCAGCCTACTCCCTCGTCTTCTCGCGTCTCTGTCGAACCGACTAGGTGGAACTGCCCCGCCACCTACCGTGCAGGAAAAGCCCCACCCTCGACTTTTAAATAGTATACAGTATACTAATTTTGTATCCATGGATTGCGCCATGGAGCAAAGCCTCTAGAAAACGGCGGTACACATGTACGGAGTATACAACACGCCCGTCGCGTTCGCGTCGCACCCGAGACGGTCGGTCGGTCTGGCACGCTGCTCTCCGAATGGAACACGTGTCATATTGCGTTTGCACACACATGTGGGATGGCAATTGAGAACCGACCATAGGCACACTCCCCGGCCCCGCAAGTCGGGTGACTTAATAGAAGAGGGAGACGAGCGATAGTACTAGAGAGGTGTTGTACTACGTTGGTGCCTCGACGATCCCTGCAAGACACGGAAGATCAATTCGTCCTTGCATGTGACCAGACTCCAGCAGACACACCTGGATTGGCTATCGTCTACACATCATGCAGGTTGTGTTGTACATGGTTGTAGTTGTGGTGAGAAATCTAAAAAAGGTTTCTTGTCATCTCGCAAAAGTAGGTGTCATGTGCTTCGGACCACTGCGAGGGTTATATAGCGACAACTGAGTTGGGATAGTCATTGGGGGCACATGCACGAAGACTACTCTGCTGCCATCTAGGTCAAGCCGGCTATGTTAATTAGGACATCTATTGACGGACCCCTTTTCTACGAGTTTATCTTTAATTTGAGCTTTGTTCCTCGTCTAGTTTGTCCGTCGGGATTCATGTTGTCTCCTTTGGGCAGTGATGTTATGATTTCTTGTCGGGGCTGTTTGTTTCTAGGCCTAGGAGTGCCAATACTTTGCCATACAATGTTGCCAAACTTGCCTAAGGTTAGTTCTTCAAAATGAGAGCCACAAGTTGGCAAGCCTAAGGGAATCTTGCCACATTTGTTGTGTTTATGTGATGTGGGACCATAGTGTGGCTTGCCTAAGATGTGGCTTGAACCAAACAGACACCTAAGTTGGTCAAACTTGCCTAACCTTAGGTGTGGCAAGCTTTGGCAAACTTAGTCTCAAACCAAACATCCCCGTCATGTGGCATTTTTTTGTGTTATATGTTATAATCCGGTGCTTCAGATCAAAATGACGACAACTGTGCCTCCGGGCCACATGCATGAAGACTTCTCGACAGTCATTGACGAGGTCAAGCCGGCTCCGGTAGACAAAATAAAACTAGTACTACTCCACTATATAGGCAGGAGCCTCCGCGCTTGCTTGCTAGTGTTGCTCTCTTCACACTATCTCGGCCTCTCCAGATCTAAACACGACAGAAGTGGCCACACACTCTCTCTCTCTGCTCACCGCTGGTCACAGATCGAACCGGATCCTCTCCGCCGGGGAAGGTGAGAAGGTGCAACATTCACGCGGTTGTCCTCGGTGACGGCTCTTACCCACTGCTGGGCGCGTCCCGATTAGCCTCCCTTGCCGTTTTCTCCCAAGCACCGCTGGCGAGGGAGGGCCTTCGACCCCTTCTTCCTCGCTGCCGTAGTGTGGGCAGATCCGGCCTCCCGCCGCCCACCTAGCGACATCCCGACGACCATCAGGTATAACTTCCTTCGAAACCGGCCTTGCTCTACTTCCCGAGCTCCTGACGTCGCTGCATTTGTATCTTTTACTATTTCTCAGGGGCCCTCGTAGATAGGATCGATCGGCTATTCGAAAACCACCTAATTTTTTTTACGTTTAAGAGGTAAAACTAGTTCATGCACTCGAATCTAGTACTACTTGGTTCAAACATGGAAGAAAGGGGGTGGGGGTGGGGGAGGATTTGTTACCTGAATCTAGGACTTGGTCGAAAGAGGAAATAATGGGGGCGAAAAGTAGTAGAGACTGGCTATCCAACTGGTCTCTAGGTTTAATAGGGAAATAAAGGGAAATGCAGTACAAACTCAATATAAACCCGATCTATTGGTTGAAAAAGGAAAGAAAGTGGGGACTGGGGGACAAGTCAACAGAGTTAGTCCAACACTAGATTTGCTAGCCTCACACAGTATAAGGTGGCTATACCGAACAAAAATGGGACCAACCCAGATATCCTATTCTGATGTTTGTTGCCCCGAGCCACTCTTATGTAATGCCACTGGTAAAATGTAGCAGTCGCATTGTTAAAAGTAAGGACACGTTAAACCAATGTTGTTTTCAATGTAATGCCTCTAGTAATATGAATCAATGGCACTTTTTTACATGTCCTGCTAAATTTCCCATTAAGGTAAGTTGGTTCTTTTCGTTAGAAATGCAACTGTCCTGGTCCACCTATTATCCCGTGCCCAAAGTAATGCCGTATTTAACGGTTGTCATAGTTAATCCTAATGCCCACACTAATATCTAGCAATGCCACTGCTTTAGAAATTGCTATTGTCCTTGTAGGATTGCCATTCAGATAAGGAGCATGCTTCTTTTCATTTGATGCATGTTTCATCACTTGTTAGTCACCCTCATTTCGACCTTTTTTGTGCAAACAAAGATATACATTTCACGCTCGATCTTAGTTGAACTGCACAAATGATATCCAAATTATAGTTTAGCATTCCAGGAGCTTCACAACCAACCTTGATGTTGCTCAATTTTATTGCAACTAATGAAAAAGAAGCTCTGTGGGTTTCATTTTCTGATGGAAATGGAACCGGGGCAGGAGCCCTTTTCTTAAAAAAAAGTGAAGAAGAAGCTGCTAGCTCACGGGACATTGCTTCATTTTAGGTGAACTGCACCAAAAGGTCCCATGAATTGAATCATCAATGTGGTGACTGAAAGAGCCAACTTCAGCATCCCAGTCTAAGCACCCCCGGCCTCCATCCTTGCGACGCACGGTACACCTCGTTTGCCACCTGCTCGACCCTAGTGTCGCTGATAAAATGAAGTAATAGTACAGTTAAAATAGAGCGAGTGTCATCTCTATCATTTCATTTCCAATGTAGATAAAGAAAGTGCTTCTCTTTGTTAATGTATGTTTCATCAACTAGTCCCATTGTTAATGTTTAAGTGTTTCTGCAAACCGGGGTGCTTAATTTTAGTTGATATGTACAAAAATAGAGATTTGAATGTCTCAAGGCGCCTCCTTGTACTACCACTGTACACTGATGTTCATCACTGACAGAAGGTGTATCTGGGAGACTTGGGACGATGTCCAGTATGAGGCGTACCGTATGAGGCGTCGCAGGGCCCATCCCGCCCTCGCAGCATGGCATACTATGATACTATCGCAATATTTTCTTCTATTTATTTTGTGTGTTTCATCAATTAGTGCCACTATAATGTAATCATGCTTTTTCATTATCTGTGCAAACAGGGTTATTCAGCTGCATTTTGGTGGAACTGCACAAATGTACGTATGGAACCGGCATATATGCAGAGTGCGAGGTGTGCCAAGTAAAAATTACCGACACCAACCATGCTGCATGCATGCATTGGCATCCACCACCACCAGTGGGATGTGTGGCACTCTCTGTGGACGGATCTTTCTCGGCAGCAAATCCTCTAACCAAATACTAGTAGCTTATATTGGCAAATTTCTAGGGAGTACTCTTTTTTGAAAGAAGCACCAATCTATTTTTCTTTATTTGTACGCTGTGTCACAACTTTGACCCAAAGGTCTAGAGCTATTTTAGGGCGATTGGCGTAGTTCTCGGAGATTGATTGTAAGCATGATTTTCATTAGCTGTCACACTGATTGTAAGCATGAGCAGGTGGAAGATTAGGTTAGTGCGAAGGTTACCTTAAACCCTACCGCTGCCGTTGAAACGAGGTGAGCGTCGAGGGAACCGTGGAGAACGGCGGGGAAACGACGTCGCGCCATCCGGTCTCCTCTTGCGGTGGGAGAACAAATAGTCCTGCGGCTCCGGCTGGCTCTGCACCCTCACGAACGGCACACCATACTCGATCGATTCGTTATCCTCTGGGTGCTCGACCTTTGACCTATACGCCACCACCTCTGCCTGACTGCTGCATCAGGCGAATCTGTCTGCTCCATCGCCCAGAGGAGATACTCGATGAACTCGGAGGACTGCGGCGTGACTGCCGCCGAGGAGTACATGTACATCACCGCTCTCATAGCCGCCGTCTCGCTCTTTCGCATACATTGCCACATGGCCCGCACCATCCTCGAAATCTCCCACTCATTGTCAAACCAACTAAGGATCTTCTTCAACCTGGCTAACTTTGCCTGGTCACCGCCGGTGATCTGCCTGATTCGCTGCTGCATCCTCTCCATAGATGTCCTTCTGAGTGGTCCGGTGCTATCTTTGGAAGATGGGAGTAGAGATGGTGGTCTTGCAATAGAGAAGATGGAGAGGTGAGACGGTGGTTTTGGAAGGGAGATGATTGAGAGGAGAGGAGGTGGTTTTGCAATGGAGAAGATCAGAAGAGGGAGAGGCGAGACAGTGGTTTTGGAATGGAGATGATGGAGAGGAGAGGAGGTTGTTTTGCAATGGAGAAGATCAGAAGAGGGAGAGGCAAGATGGTGGTTTTGGAATGGAGATGATGGAGGTGGTTTTGCAATGGAGAAGAGGGAGAGGAGTGTGCAATAGCGATTTAGGATTGGACGAGAGGGCCGGCGCGCTGTGAATGGATAAAAACCAAAATCAATTTACCGTTCAATTAAGAAAGCGACCCCACATTAACTAGTCTCCCTTTTATTCCGGGTCATAATTGACCATGATTTTCACACATAAAATATATGATATACGCAAAACAACAAAAAAAATACTTCCAAGACCAGCGCCGCTCTTCTGCTCTTCTCCTCTTAAACCACCGCTGCTTCTCTCCTGTTCCAATCTAAATCCAGTGCCGCTCCTCTCCTCTTCCATTTCAAAACCACCACCCCTCCTCTCCTGTTCCAGTCCAAAACCAGCATCGGTCTTCTCCCGTTCTAATCCAAAACAAGCGCTGCTCCTCTCCTCTTCCATTCAAAAACCACCGCCGGCGGGTGAAGGTGCTGTGGAGAAGTAGATCGATGGAGGAGTACAACCGATACGTGAGGATCACAGACAGCGACCCTGTGAAGCTAGCTACGATGTTGGAGATACAGTCTTGGTTTGATAACAAGGACCAACTAGCAGCGACGGCGACATCCATGGCCAAATATCTGCAACAGAGCGAAAAGGCGGCGATACTCCCGGTGGGAGTCACGATGGAGTACATAGAGCTGCTCCTCTGGGCCATGGAGCAAACAGATTCCCCGAATCCGATCGTGAGGGAGCGGTGGTGGGAGTATGGATCCCAGATGGAGCATCCACCAGAGATTGAAGGATCGAGCATCTACATGGTGCCGTTTGTGAGGGTTGTCGGTGTCAAAACCGGCGGATCTCGGGTAGGGGGTCCCGATCTGTGCGTCTTAGGCTGATGGTAACAGGAAGCAAGGGACACAATGTTTACCCAGGTTCGGGCCCTCTCGATGGAGGTAAAACCCTACTTCCTGCTTGATTAATATTGAAGATATGAGTAGTACAAGAGTAGATCTACCACGAGATCGTAGAGGCTAAACCCTAAGAGCTAGCCTATGATGGTATGATTGTAATTGTGGTCGGCCTTCTAAGGACCATCCTCTCCGGTTTATATAGACACCGGAGAGCTAAGGTTTACATGGAGTCGGTTACAAGGAAGGAAATATAATATCCAGATCGCCAAGCTTGTCTTCCACGCAAAGGAGAGTCCCATCCAGACATGAGCCGAAGTCTTGAGTCTTGTATCTTGATGATTCTATAGTCCGGACGATGTGTACAGTCCGGCTGTCCGGACACCCCCTAATCCAGGACTCCCTTAGTAGCCCCTGAACCAGGCTTCAATGACGACGAGTCCGGCGCGCAGTCTTGTCTTCGGCATTGCAAGGCGGGTTCCTTCTCCGAATACTCCAAGGTTATTATCGAACACGTAGGTCGTGTCCGGATCTGCAAAATGATCTTCACATGCCACCGTAGAGAGAATGGTACTTCAGCTGACAACTTTTTAGACGACGCGATACGCCATTACGGTCAGGTCATTATCCGAGCCGTTTTCCCATTCCCAGCCTCAACGTATATTGTGAGGCGGTTTCCTTAGCACATCTTGTCGAAGCGAAGATCGTGTCCCCTTATCACGGGATTCTCATCAATACGGGTGTGGGTAATCCAACCACACCGCTAATCGCGGCGAGTGGGAGGTGAGCGGGTGCCACCAGGCGAGTGGGGAGGCGCAAGAAGCTCTTACCTTCTCTTATAAAGAGACAAGGTCTCCTCCTCTTTTACCCACGCCTTCTCCTCCGCTCGAGCCCTAACACCCAAGCGCTCTATTTCTCCATCGAAGAGAGGTTTTCCAAAGATGTCCGGATCCGAAGCTGGAGGCAAATGGATGGCCTCTACCGTCCGGGAGAAGGATATCAAGAGGCTCCGGGAAGCCAGGTATTTGGCCAAGAAGATTGGCCACCGTCTCCCACTGGCGGGACAGGTTGTCCCTACTCTGGAGCCTCACGAGAGAGTCGTGTTCCTTCCCAATTTTGTCCGTAGGCTTGGGTTTCCCCTCCACCCATTTGTACGTGGAGTCATGTATTACTATGGGGTTGATTTTCATGATCTTTCCCCCAACTCTTTTCTCAATATCTCGATGTTCATCGTCGCATGCGAGGCCTTCCTCCGGATTCCGCCTCACTTCGGCCTGTGGCTGAAGATTTTCAATGTGAAGCCCAAGGTGGTGAGTGGCGAACACACCAAGTGCGGAAGCGCCATGGTGAGCAAGATGCCCAAAGTAGTTTGGCCGAAGGGCACTTTCAACGACTCCGTCAAGGAGTGGCAACAGCAGTGGTTTTGTATCACCGAACCACGCGGCAAAAAGTGAGCTGCCGCTCCTGATTCAGATCCGGAGCTCCACTGCGGCTCACGTCCTGGCCCAAGAAGGGCCCGAACTGGTGCTCGTCTGATGAGCTGTCACTGCTCCATACGCGCGTTCAGAGTATGGTTAACAAGGACGTCAAACTTGTTGACGTGGTCCAGGTGATGCTAGTTCGCCTGGTTCTCCCTTGCCAGCGTCGAACCTGCACTTTGTGGGAGTTTGACCTAGCCGAGCACCAAACCCTCCGGGAGCTCTATGAATCCTTCCACGAGGATATCTGGAAGGTGCTCTTCAAGTCCGACAAATGGCCGGATTCCACCGAGGATCGGGTGTATCAATTATCCCATTCTCCAAGCCCAGTAAGTTCCAGTCACGCCCTGTCCATCCATGCTTCAGTTGGCATGTCCTGAGGGAAAATTCTAATCATGCTTCGTCATGACCTCAGGGATGGATAAAGAAGGTGGAGCAGATACAATGTCCGGCCCCACTGCGAGAGGAACCTGCCGGACCTCTTCTAACGAAGATGCTGGTCCATGCGCGTTACGAGGCGCCCAAGAAGGAGGCCTCCAAGAAGGTCAAGAAGACCCGGAGTGGCCTCCATTGTCGCGAGGCTTCAGACGCCAGATCCGCAGGCTCCAGCGATGCTCGTTCTTCTGAAGATGAAGATGAGGAAGCAGAGGAGGACGAGCCTCGCTCTGCAGGCGGGAAGAAGCGTGCAGCTTCCCCGTCCCTGGAGGCCGAATCGCCCAAGAGAGGGCGAGGTTCCCCTCTAGAGGCATCCACCCCGGCTGCCGATAACAGCCCGGAGTGGGATCCCGAGGCCCAGCCCCTGGGAAAATCATAAGTAACTGAAATCTGAATACGCCTATGTATCCAAGGTCGTCTGGGCATAGTAGTTTTAACTGTTGCCACATCTCATACAGCCCGGCAAGGTCTCCTGCCGCACAGTCCTCATCGGAGGATTCGTTAAGCTCGAATGCTATGGCGAGCGAGACGCCTCCGGGGACTCCTTTTCCGAAGTCCGAGCGCGACACCGAGGTGTCGTCTCAAAGAGACTCAGAGCCGGATAAGGTTCGGGAGGCCTCTAGGGCTCCAGGATCGGGCGAGCGGCCACCTTCCACGGAGGGAGGGTTGACTACTCCGTCGGCAACCTCTATCTACACAGAGCTGCCGGGTGGTCTATTGACAGCGTTAAGGAACACATCCGTTGTCGATGAACATCAGGCCCTTATGGGTACGGTGGTTGGAAAGATTCAGCTGCCAAAAGCGGGCTGAACGAGTCTTGTCTTGGCCTTATAAAGGCTTTTGAGGTATGGTTTCTAAGGAACCTTTAAAGAATCATCATGATATGAGGAGTAGCCCCTGATACACTGTCCGACAAAAGAGAGCCGGGCAGGGGATCAAACCCTCTATTGTAATGGGAACCTTTGTTTCATGATGTTTACCCATTTGTTTGAAAACAGGCGTCTGCGGAGAGGACTGCCGCTCATCATGCGGAAGTGTCTGAACTGAAGCAGAGCCTGGAACGGGCCGAAGAAGAACTTGGCCGTGTGAAGAAGCAATTAGAGGAGAAGCAAGGTATGTTTAAACATTGTCTTGCATTGGGCACAAATGAATAAGTGTGCTTATTGAAAAGTATTTATGTCATATGCCCTAGGAGCGAGTGCCGAATATGAGGCGCTGAAAAAGGCGGCGGCTAATGCCCGCGAGAAGGCTGCCGCCGAACAGGTGCTTTGTGAAAAACACGAGGCCAGGGTTGTTACAGCTGAGCGCAAGCTCCAGGAGGCTGTGACGAAAAGCGAGAGCTTGGAGCAGAGTCTAGTAGGGAAAGAATCCGAACTCGCCCAAGCTCTTCAAACCGCGGAAGATGCTCGGGAAGAAGCCCGAGGTGCTGTACAGGATATTCAGGAGGCCCGAAAAGTTGCGGCTAGTAAGGCCTATTCTATATATGGCCATTATTACATTTATAGTGCGGAGAACTCTAAGCGGCAAGCTGAATTCCTGATTTTGCAGGGGCGTTTGTGGATCTGCCTCGTAGCATATCAGATGCTACCCAATTTTACTAGACCGAGGAGAGGGAGTCTGCGGAGAGGAACTTCTGGTCGCAGTATCTAGCGCCGAACTATCTGGTGCCTTTTATCGATCAGCTGAAGCAGCTGGTCGAACTGCACCAGGCGGCCGAACTAGCCATGAAGGACTTGATTATCTGGCTGTGGCCTGCAGGGCCAATTCCAAGCAGTTACTTCGGACTCGAGAAGCGGATTGTGGGCGCCTGTCCTCGGCTTGATACTATCAAGCGATCAGTCTGTATAGAAGGTGCTCGCATGATGCTTTCCCATGCGAAAGAGCATTGGGGGGAGCTTGATGCGGAGAAGCTGATAACTGAGGGGCCACCGGAGGGTAAGGAGCATCGCAAGCCCGAACTGTATTATGAAGGTGTAATGAAGGGTTCTCGCCTAGCAGCAGATAAGTGCACCAAAGATATTATATTTCACTGAGGGCATTCTTGCCAATGTTTGTAATATGGGATAATGGCACTATCATTATATGTTGCCTATTTTGTTTGAACATATGTTCTTCCTTTGCGGCTGTTTATTGTATGTAAATTCTGAGAGTTGGCCAGTCGTTGGCTTTAGCCCCCACGTGAGAAGTATGGGGGTGTTCGGGGTATTTCTGAACACTCTTTATCCCATGATTGGGTCCTTATAAGGAGGTGTTTCGCACCACTAACCAGGCAATCGTACTATAGGGCTTTACTACTCTCACTTAGCCATAGGAATTCGAGTATGGTCGGCGCAACCCCTAGTGTTCGGAAGGCTGGACTAGGGGCTCTATTGGCACCTGACCGGAAGACTGATCCGTCGCAATCTGCATTTTATAGTGGTATTATGCGGAATAAATCTTTAAGGATTTTACAACCTCTCGAACAGCTGACCGGCTCTCGCAGCATCATGACAGTCGGTTTTCAGCTTTCTCTACTGAGGCGCTCGTCCGGCTGAACCGGGACGCAATCGCAGTAGTTCTCCCAGTGCTACCTTAGCCGACGGAACGGAACGTAAGGTACCAAAACATGGGATCCGGACAAACCCAACCAATGACCCAAGACATGATTCAGAGCTGATGCATATAGTGCTATAAGTTTGGGGTGCCGAGCGACAGAAAAAGGTGGTCGAACTTTGTTGCCGCATTGTGCAGCCCCTGGCATAACCAGGCGTAACGCGAAGCGTGGCTGCCGTATTGTGGCAAAGAGGCATCGATGATAAACGACGGCCGGTGCATGCTATTTAAGTCTACGCAGTGCAGTAGGATGATATGTCTATGCATATGAGTGCGATTTATTATTATGAAAAAGGGATGTTTTTTGTCGGAACCTGCGATGGCCGGACTGGAGGGGGCTGTGAATGGATCGAAAATGAATCCGAACTGCCTTCTACCTGCATGGTCCTGTCCTTGTGTGTCCAGCCGAGTCCACGCCGCCATTCCTATTCTGCATAAAAGTTAGTTTGTGAAGGTAAATGCTTGGAGGCGGCCGAGCGTCCTCCTGTGATTGGTCTAGAGGTTCCTACTCAGACCCTGGTGACCCCAGCCGCTATTCCGAGAAGTGTCCTGGACTCCTCATTTGCTGTCCGGATAGTTGGCTGTTATATCAAAATATTGATAGGTATGCACGACTTGTTACTCCTGCAGTTGTATGATTTCCGCTCTAGTGGCGGGGTTCGGCCTTGTACGTAGGCGTGAGTATATCACTGGTTTTGGCCTTACGGCCTACCACGTGGAATCTAGTCAGCGTGGTTCATCTCGTTAGGAGACGGTGAGTTACCGTATGAGGGGAATGTGCCTATGATGTGGCGGTTTTTGGTTATCTGAGGACAACCGTTAGAGCGGTGGGCCAATGAACTTGGCCTTTGTGCCTGACATCTTGTAGAAGGTGTTATTGAATTGAATGCCAATGAAGGGATGTGTTATGGAGCCCCTGGACCACTAGGTCTGGGGGTACGGCAATTGAATTGCCGTGGTTTGTATGATAGGGGGGCGATCAGCCGTACTGTTTGTGCCCTGGGGGGTCTCTTTGACTAGACACCTCCCTTCATTGTTTCCGGCACACGACCGGTCGCTTTTTTTTGAAGAGCCGGCATTCTATATTGGTATGCTTTGCCATCCTTCTAGGAGTATCATGAATTGCACACGGTTGATCAAGTATGTGGCTCGGGCCGAAATGCTTGAGCTGTTCTTTTTCCGTTGACCGGACTGGGGGTTGCTGGACTTGGCGCCAGTTTCCTTGGCTTGACATTTATGACCGCTGCGCCGAGGCTTTAGGATTCCTCTTTGTGTATCCTTTTTGCTGTCTTGGACCGTGGTGGTGCTTGGACGTCGGATTGTGTGCCTTTGGTTCTCCTTCTTAGGTTGAGGTAGCGAGTTGTGCCTCATATGCCTTTTACTAGGGCGGTCAAATCCGTATGTTTCGGCGGCCAGGATCTTGGTCCACCTATCCTCTAGCAAATCTCGGTCAGCTTGAAGCTACTCTTGCTTCCTTTGCAGACTCTTTGCCGTGGCTTTGAGTCGTCGCTTAAAGCGAATTTGTTCCACTAGATCTTCAGGCATGCCGAATTCGTCATTGCCGAGGCTTACCTCGTCTTCAGAGGGGGGCATATAGTCGTCCTTCTCCAAGTATCCCACCGTAGCCGGTCTAGCCTGCTTGAAGGTAGGCTGATCGGGACTGTATTCCTCTTCGGCACCATCCGGGCTGATTCCACCTCCGGGGCCGGTATTGATGTGGCGGGGCTTGGAGCGGCGCCGAGGGCGCCCATGCTTTGCTTTTTCTCCTGAGGGGTTATCCTCTACTGCCTCGTCGCCATTGGTTTCTTCTGGAGTGTCCACCATATGTATATCGTATAAAGGGGTGGCTGTCCACCGCCCTGTGGGCGGTGGCTCCTGTACGTCTCCTGCATCGTCGTCCATACCGTCGATGTCTTCGAAGTCAAAGTCAAGCACGTCGGTTAAATTGTCGATCGTGGCAATGAAGTGGGTGGTGGGTGGGCAGCGAATTTCTTCATCGCCTACTTCACACTCAAGCTGGACATAGTTCGGCCCAGAGCCTCCTGACAAAGAGAGAGACTTTAATGAGTTTAGCATGTCGCCAAAGGGCGAGTGCTGAAAGATGTCCGCAGCGGTAAACTCCATTACCGGAGCCCAAACTGGCTCGGCTGGCTCAAGAGCGTGCGGGCCGGGACCAACGACCGGATACGAGTCCGGGGGCTCGGGGATACAGGCCTCCGCAGAGGTGAGACCTATGTTCGGCTCCACCACCGTTGGGTATGCGGCCTTCGGGGCGGGGTCTCCCCCTCCGTCCTTGGGCAATGCAACCTGTTCCGGATTTAGATCCCGGGCTATTGCAGGGATAATGTTCCGAGCATTGTCCGACAACAGGTCTAGGCCGTGCTCGCCGTGACTGTCCGGCGCTCCTGGCACAGGGCCGAATCCGTCGAAGATCAAGTCTCCGTGAATATATGCCGTGTAGTTCAAGTTTCCGAACATGATCTGGTGGCCGGGGGCGTAGCTGTCGATCTGCTCCAGATGGCCAAGCGAATTGGCCCGCAGTGCGAAGCCGCCGAACACAAAGATCTGTCTGGGAAGAAAAGTCTCACCCTGGACCGTGTTGTTGATGATTGAAGACGCCATCAAGCCTCGAAGCAATGACACAGAGGAACTCTCAATGAAAGTACCAATGTCGGTGTCAAAACCGGCGGATCTCGGGTAGGGGGTCCCGATCTGTGCGTCTTAGGCTGATGGTAACAGGAAGCAAGGGACACAATGTTTACCCAGGTTCGGGCCCTCTCGATGGAGGTAAAACCCTACTTCCTGCTTGATTAATATTGAAGATATGAGTAGTACAAGAGTAGATCTACCACGAGATCGTAGAGGCTAAACCCTAAGAGTTAGCCTATGATGGTATGATTGTAATTGTGATCGACCTTCTAAGGACCATCCTCTCCGGTTTATATAGACACCGGAGAGCTAGGGTTTACATGGAGTCGGTTACAAGGAAGGAACTATAATATCTGGATCGCCAAGCTTGTCTTCCACGCAAAGGAGAGTCCCATCCAGACACGAGCCGAAGTCTTGAGTCTTGTATCTTGACGCTTCTATAGTCCGGATGATGTGTACAGTCCGGCTGTCCGGACACCCCCTAATCCAGGACTCCCTCAAGGGTGTCCTGCCAGAGCGAGCCAGTGGCGTCTTCGTCGACCGAACCCAACTGCAAGAGGAGAAAAGCAGTTGTCCCGACGACGCTTCCCCGCCATCGTCTCCCTCGCCGTTCACATCGTCTCACGGGGCGGCTGTCTACCGCCGAGGAATAGGAGGGGACTGCCCCCCCAGCCCAATAGTCGGGCAGGTTGTGAATTGTCAGGAGGAGCTTAGGGTTGTCAGTATTTGCAGGTTGTGAATTGTGTTTTGTGTTGTGTATTTTGAGAGTACTTTCAGATATGAATGTCTTTTGAATTTCAGATTTGCAGTATTGATCATATGAAGTATTTTATGAATTTTAGAGATCTATTTTTAGCACTTAAAAAAATGTAGTTTCATAGGAGTATAAAAGTGCAGACAATGTGATTCTCAGAGAAGAAACTGCCAGTTTCATTTTCAGATTAGAAACTGCAAGTTCAGTTTCCGATAAGAAACTGCATCTTTCAGAGGCAGAGCATTTATATTAACACGGCCTTTTCAAACAGGGTTAACATCATGTTGGAAGTTTTATTCAGGGTGAAAAATGGAACTAACAGCTAGTTAACATCATGCTGATCAACATTCATGCATAGCACATCTTCATATGATGCACGGTCAAAATGCCCACACAATGTCAAGCGTGCGAAACACAAAGAAAACGAGGGACGAAGTTTTGGCAAGTGTTGGACGTGGTTTTGGGCGGCCCCGTCTAGGCTTTCATTTTCAACATGCGCAACCCACAACCTCGGATGGGAGGTCCATAGGCCTATTTGTATTTTCTTGAGGGCTGTCATGTATCGACCGGCCTATGGACCTCCCATCCGAGCTTTTATTTTTCCTGAATATCGGCAGCCCAATTTATGTATTTTTTTTGAAGAAAATGCAGAGGTCTGTTCTATTTTTCTATATAAGAATAGGAACGCCAGGTCCAACTTATGTTTTCCTTATAACTATATTATATATATTTAAATTATTTTATATGTTATTATATATTATTTTATTGTCATCATATATTTAACAGATACTTACGTATGTAAGAAAACAATATCCCACATCTTATTAACTTATAAAAATAATTTCTTAACAATAAAATCCTGGATTGTTTTGGCACGAAAATCATAGTGATGTGTACAAAAGCTTGGTAAGATTTAAGGACGAATGTAATAATATCACTTATTATTTAAATATATTTATAACAAAATGCTCAGCCCCTTTTTATTTTTTAATAACATTGCTGGCCCAACCCAACATTATAATTAGAATGAGCTCAGCAAAATCCTATATTTTGAGAAACTGCAAATGGACAGTAATTTTTTAGGAAATAAAATAAATGGACCCCATGGACGCTACATAATTTGTTCACCCAGCCCAGCTAATGGCTGTAATTCAAAAATAATAATATCAAATTGACTGTAAATTCTACCGCGCAAAAAAAAAGACTGTAAATTCTGAAAAAATGGGTTGAATGCGTGCCACATTTTTGGAGGCTGAAATGTGGGCCAATAGGTCGAAGCCAACGCAAGTCGTTGTCAATTTAGTCAACAAATGACTCTGACACGTTAGCCGTTGGATTTACATCGAACGACCGGAATCCATCTTCAATCTCTCGTCTTCTTCCTCCAGCGCCCCCGGGACCACCTCCCGCCTCCTACTGCTAGCAGCTCTGCTTAGCACGCTTCGCTATGAAGCGCTACTCCACCGCTGGCCAGGCCATCCCTCCACCCCTCCACACCTCCTGTTCTTCTCCACCGACTGCCGAACCACACCGCACTAGAGCCAGTTAACCCTCATACACCTCTCCGTCTGTGACTCTACTCCCGGGCCTTCCCATCTCCGGCTCGTTGCTGTCCGGGGCCTGATGTCTACTACACAACCTTCTTCTTGTAGACGTTGTTGGGCCTGCAAGTGCATAGGTTTGTAGGACAGTAGCAAATTTCTCTCAAGTGGATGACGTAAGGTTTATCAATCCGTAGGAGGCGTAGGATGAAGATGGTCTCTCTCAAACAACCCTGCAACCAAATAACAAAGAGTCTCTTGTGTCCCCAACACACCCAATACAATGGTAGATTGTATAGGTGCACTAGTTCGGCGAAGAGATGGTGATACAAGTGCAATATGGATGGTAGATAAAGGTATTTGTAATCTGAAATTATAAGAACAGCAAGGTAACTAATGATAAAAGTGAGCGTAAACGGTATTGCAATGATAGGAAACAAGGCCTAGGGTTCATACTTTCACTAGTGCAAGTTCTCTCAACAATAATAACATAGATAGATCATATAACAAGCCCTCAACATGCAACAACGAGTCACTCCAAAACCCTTAATAGAGGAGAAGAAACGAAGAGATTATGGTAGGGTATGAAACCACCTCAAAGTTATCCTTTCTGTTCTATCTATTCAAGAGTTCGTAGTAAAATAACATAAAACTATTCTTTCCGCTCAATCTATCATAGAGTTCATACTAGAATAACACCTTAAGAGACAAATCAACCAAAACCCTAATGTCACCTAGATAATCCATTGTCACCTCAAGTATCCGTGGGCATGATTATACGATATGCATCACACAATCCCAGATTCATCTATTCAACCAACACAAAGTACTTCAAAGAGTGCCCCAAAGTTTCTACCGGAGAGTTAAGAACGTGTGCCAACCCCTATGCATAGGTTCATAGGCGGAACCCGCAAGTTGGTTACCAAAACATACATCAAGTGGCACATGATATCCCATTGTCACCACAGATAAGCACGGCAAGACATACATCAAGTGTTCTCATAAAAGACTCTATCCAATAAGATAACTTCAAAGGGAAAACTCAATTCATCACAAGAGGGAAGGGGGGGAGAAACATCATAAGATCCAACTACAATAGCAAAGATCGGGATACATCAAGATCGTGCCATAGAGGGAACACGAGAGAGAACACAAGAGAGATAGAGATCAAACACATAGCTACTGGTACATACCATCAGCCTCGAGGGTGAACTACTCCCTCCTCGTCATGGATAGCGCCGGGATGATGAAGATGGCCACCGGTGAAGGATCCCCCCTCCGGCAGGGTGCCGGGAAGGGCTCCCAAGAGGTTTTTGGTGGCTACAGAGGCTTGCGGCGGTGGAACTCCTGATCTATCTTGATACACGATGTTTTTAGGGTACGTAGGCTTAAATAGGCGAAAGAAGTCGGTCGGGACGTGATCGAGGGGCCCACGAGACAGGGGGGCGTGCCCAGTAGGGGGGCGCGTGCGCCCTCCTATCTCGTGGCCTCCTCGAGGCTCTTCTGACGTGAACTCGAAGTTTCCTGGGTGATATTCTTCCCAAAAATAACGCTGCTGAAGGTTTCATTCCGTTTGGACTCCGTTTGATATTCCTTTTCTTTGAAATATTGAAACAGGCAATAAAACAACAATATGGGTTGGGCCTCCGGTTAATAGGTTAGTCCCAAAAGTAATATAAAAGTGTATAATAAAGCCCATAATCATTCAAAACAGATAATAAAATAGCATGAATGCTTCATAAATTATAGATACATTGGAGACGTATCAGCATCCCCAAGCTTAATTCCTAGTTGTCCTCGAGTAGGTAAATGATAAAAGAAAGAATTTATGAAGTGTGAATGCTAGAGGTGCACAAGTTTGATCAATGATAATTTCAATCACCTTTACTAGCATCATTATATGTCATACCACTAGTTCATCTCATAAAACTTTTCATAAACTAGTAACAAGCTATTCACATGTTAAAGCATAGACCATAAACTTTCTTGAAAACTAGCAAACTTCGTTCTTAGTCATCAAAAAATTGCAATTCATCTTACTTTCAGGAAGAGTCTATGTCAGAGCTTTGATTTAGCAAACTTCACATACTCAACTATCATATAGTCTTCTACAATTGCTAACACTCACGCAATACATGTGGTTATGAAGTTTTAATCACACATAGAGAAAGATTGGGGCTTATAATGTTGCCTCCAAATGTATTCACCTTTGGGTGATGTCAACAATAATAGGTCATGCTAACGTACATCCAATTGGATATATATATCAGGATCACCCTAACACAAAGTGCTTGCCAAAGGATAAAATGAAAAAGGGAAAGGTGAAGATCACATTAACTCTTGCATAAAGTAAAAGACATAAAGTAAAAGATAGGCCCTTCGCAGAGGCAAGCATAGGTTGTCATTCGCTTTTAGGGTTGGATACACAAAATCTTAATGCGAAAGAACATCACTTTATATTGCCCCTTGTATATGGACCTTTATTATGCACTCTGTCGCTTTTATTGCTTCCATAACAAGATCGTACAAAGCTTATTTTCTCCACACTAATAAGTCATGCATATTTTTTTTGGAAATATGCCCTAGAGGCAATAATAAAATGATTATTATTATATTCCTTGTTCGTTATAATTTTCTATTATTCATGCTATAATTGTGATATCCGAAAATCGTAATACATGTGTGAATACATAGACCACAACATGTGCATAGTGAGCCTCTAGTTGACTAGCTCGTTGATCAATAGATAGTCATGGTTTCCTGACTCTGGACATTGGATGTCATTGATAACGGGACCACATCATTAGGAGAATGATGTGATGGATAAGACCCAATCCTAAGCATAGCACAAGATCGTGTAGTTCATTTGCTAGAGCTTTTCTAATGTCAAGTATCATTTCCTTAGACCATGAGATCGTGTAACTCCCAGATACCGTAGGGCTGCTTTCGGTGTACCAAACGTAACAATGTAACTGGGTGACTATAAAGGTATACTACAGGTATCCCCGAAAGTGTCTGTTGGGTTGACACGGATCGAGACTGGGATTTGTCACTCCGTACGACGGAGAGGTATCTCTGGGCCCAGTCGGTAATGCATCATCATAATGAGCTCAATGTGACCAAGTGGTTGGTCACGGGATCATGCATTATGGTACGAGTAAAGTGACTTGCCGGTAACGAGATTGAACAAGGTATTGGGATATCGACGATCGAATCTCGGGCAAGTAACGTACCGATTGACGAAGGGAATTGTATACAGGATTACTTGAATCCTCGACACCGTGGTTCATTCAATGAGATCATCATGGAACATGTGGGAGCCAACATGGGTATCCAGATCCCGCTGTTGGTTATTGGCCGGAGAGCTGTCTCGGTCATGTCCGCATGATTCCCGAACCCGTAGGGTCTACACACTTAAGGTTCGGTGACGCTAGGGTTGTAGAGATATTAGTATGCGGTAACCTGAAAGTTCTTAGGAGTCCCGGATGAGATCCCGGACATCGCGAGGAGTTCCAGAATGGTCCAGAGGTAAAGATTTGTATATAGGAAGTCCAGTTTCGGCCATCGGGAAAGTTTCAGGCGTCACCGGTATTGTACCGGGACCACCGGAAGGGTCCCGGGGGTCCACCGGGTGGGGCCACCTATCCCGGAGGCCCCCATGGGTTGAAGTGGGAAGGGAACCAGCCCCTGGTGGGCTGGTGCGCCCCCCTTGGGCCTCCCTCTGCGCCTAGGGTTGGAAACCCTGGGGGTGGGGGCGCCCCACCTGACTTGGGGGCAAGTTCCCCCCTTTGGCCGCCGCCCCCCTTGAGATTGGATCTCTAGGGGGCCGGCGCCCGCCCAGGGCCCCTATATAAAGAGGGGTGAGGGAGGGCTGCGCACCCAAGCCCCTGGTGCCTCCCTCTCCCCCCTTAACACCTCTCCCTCTCGCTGAGCTTGGCGAAGCCCTACCGAGATCCCCGCTACTTCCACCACCACGCCGTCGTGTTGCTGGATCTCCATCAACCTCTCCTTCCCCCTTGCTGGATCAAGAAGGAGGAGACATCTCTCCCAACCGTACGTGTGTTGAACGTGGAGGTGCCGTCCGTTCGGCACTAGGATCTTCGGTGATTTGGATCACGACGAGTACGACTCCATCAACCCCGTTCTCTTGAACGCTTCCGCTCACGATCTACAAGAGTATGTAGATGCACTCCTCTCTCTCGTTGCTAGATGACTCCATAGATTGATCTTGGTCAAGCGTAGAATTTTTTTATTTTCTGCAACGTTCCCCAACAGTGGCATCATGAGCTAGGTCTATGCATAGTTTCTATGCACGAGTAGAACACAATTTTGTTGTGGGTGTAGTTGTTGTCAATTTACTTGCCACTACTAGTCTTATATTGTTTCGGCGGCATCGTGGGATGAAACGGCCCGGACCGACCTTACACGTACGCTTACGTGAGACAGGTTCCACCAACTGACATGCACTAGTTGCATAAGGTGGCTAGCGGGTGTCTATCTCTCCCACTTTAGTCGGATCGGATTTGATGAAAAGGGTCCTTATGAAGGGTAAATAGAAATTGGCATATCACGTTGTGGTTTTGACATAGGTAAGAAACGTTCTTTCTAGAACCCTATTGCAGCCACGTAAAACACATGCAACAACAATTAGAGGACGTCTAACTTGTTTTTGCAGCATATGCCTTGTGATGTGATATGGCCAAAAGGATGTGATGAATGAATTATTGTGATGTATGAGATTGATCATGTTCTTGTAACAGGAATCACGACTTGCATGTCGATGAGTATGACAACCGGCAGGAGCCATAGGAGTTGTCTTTATTTATTGTATGACCTGCGTGTCACTGAATAACGCCATGTAATTACTTTACTTCTTTGCTAAACCGTTAGCCATAGTAGTAGAAGTAATAGTTGGCGAACAACTTCATGGAGACACGATGATGGAGATCATGATGATGGAGATCATCATGTCATGCTGGTGACGATGATGATCTTGGCACCCCGAAGATGGAGATCAAAGGAGCAAAAATGATATTGGCCATATCATGTCACTCTTTGATTGCATGTGATGTTTATCATGTTTGTGCATCATATTTGCTTAGAGCGACGGTAGTAAATAAGATGATCCCTCATAATAATTTCAAGAAAGTGTTCCCCCTAACTGTGCGCCGTTGCGAAAGTTCGTTGTTTCGAAGCACCACGTGATGATCGGGTGTGATAGATTCTAACGTCCACATACAACGGGTGTAAGACAGATTTACACATGCAAAACACTTAGGTTGACTTGACGAGCCTAGCATGTACAGACATGGCCTCGGAACACAAGAGACCGAAAGGTCAAACATGAGTCGTATAGAAGATACGATCAACATGAAGATGTTCACCGATGATGACTAGTCCGTCTCACGTGATGATCGGACACGGCCTAGTTGACTCGGATCATGGATCACTTAGATGACTAGAGGGATGTCTATCTGAGTGGGAGTTCATTAAATAATTTGATTAGATGAACTTAATTATCATGAACTTAGTCTAAAAACTTTTGCAATATGTCTTGTAGATCAAATGGCCCACGCTAATGTTCCCCTCAACTTCAACGCGTTCCTAGAGAAAACCAAGCTGAAAGACGATGGCAGCAACTACACGGACTGGGTGCGAAACTTGAGGATCATCCTCATAGCTGCCAAAAGAGCATATGTCCTAGATGCACCGCTAGGTGAAGCACCCGTTTCCCCACAACTCAAGACGTTATGAACGCCTGGCAGTCGCGTGTTGATGACTACTCCCTCGTTCAGTGCGGCATGCTTTACAGCTTAGAACCGGGGCTCCAAAAGCGTTTTGAGCAACATGGAGCATATGAGATGTTCGAAGAGCTGAAAATGGTTTTCCAAGCTCACGCCCGGGTCGAGAGATATGAAGTCACCGACAGGTTCTACAGTTGTAAGATGGAGGAAAATAGTTCTGTCAGTGAGCACATACTCAAAATGTCTGGGTTGCACAACTGCTTGTCCCAGCTGGACATTAACCTCCCGGATGAGGCGGTCATTGAAAGAATCCTTCAGTCACTCCCACCTAGCTAAAAGAGCTTTGTGATGAACTACAATATGCAGGGGATGGTGAAAACTATTCTTGAGGTATTTTCAATGCTAAAATCAGCAGAAGTAGAAGTCAAAAAGGAACATCAAGTGTTGATGGTCAATAAAACCACTAGTTTCAAGAGAGGCAAGGGTAAGAAGAACTTCAAGAAGGACGGAAAGGGAGTTGCCGCGCCCGGTAATCCAGTTGCCGGGAAGAAGCCAAAGCATGGACCCAAACCTGAGACCGAGTGCTTTTATTGCAAGGGAAGCGGACACTAGAAGCGGAATTGCCCCAAGTACTTAGCGGACAAGAAGGCCGGCAACACCAAAGGTATATGTGATATACATGTAATTGATGTGTACCTTAACAGTACTCATAGTAGCTCCAGGATATTTGATACCGGTGCGGTTGCTCATATTTGTAACTCAAAACAGGAGCTGCGGAATAAGCGGAGACTGGCGAAGGACGAGGTGACGATGCGCGTCAGGAATGGTTCCAAGGTCGATGTGATCGCCGTCGGCACGCTACCTCTACATTTACCTACGGGATTAGTTTTAAACCTCAATAATTGTTATTTAGTGCCAGCTTTGAGCATGAACATTGTATCTGGATCTCATTTAATACGAGATGGCTACTCATTTAAATCCGAGAATAATGGTTGTTCTATTTATATGATAGATATGTTTTATGGTCATGCCCCGCTGGTCAATGGTTTATTCTTAATGAATCTCGAACGTGATGTTACACACTTTCATAGTGTGAATACCAAAAGATGTAAGGTTGATAACGATAGTCCCACATACTTATGGCACTGCCGCCTTGGTCACATTGGTGTCAAACGCATGAAGAAGCTCCATACAGATGGACTTTTGGAGTCTCTTGATTTCGAATGATTTGACACGTGTGGACCATGCCTCATGGGTAAAATGACTAAGACTCCATTCTCCGGAACAATGGAGCGAGCAACCAACTTATTGGAAATTATACATACTGATGTGTGCGGTCCAATGAGCGTTGAGGCTCGCGGTGGCTATCGTTATGTTCACACCCTCACTGATGACTTGAGTAGATATGGGTATGTTTACTTGATGAAACACAAGTCTGAGACCTTTGAAAAGTTCAAGGAATTTCAGAATGAGGTAGAGAATCAACGTAACCGAAAAATAAAGTTCTTACGATCATATTGTGGAGGAGAATATTTAAGTCACGAATTTGGTATGCACTTAAGGAAATGTGGAATCGTTTCACAACTCACGCCGCCTGGAACACCTCAACTTAACGGTGTGTCCGAACGTCGTAATCGCACTCTATTGGGTATGGTGCGATCCATGATGTCACTCACCGATTTACCGCTATCATTTTGGGGATACGCTCTAGAGACAGCTACATTCACTTTAAATAGGGCACCGTCTAAATCCGTTTAGACGACACCGTATGAATTATGGTTTGGGAAGAAACCTAAGCTGTTGTTTCTAAAAGTTTGGGGATGCGATGCTTATGTCAAGAAACTTCAACCTGAAAAGCTCGAACCCAAGTCGGAAAAATGCGTCTTCATAGGATACCCTAAGGAAACCATTGGGTATACCTTCTACCTTAGATCCGAAGGCAAGATCTTTGTTGCCAAGAACGGGTCCTTTCTGGAGAAAGAGTTTCTCTCGAAAGAAATAAGTGGGAGGAAAGTAGAACTCGATGAAGTACTGCCTCTTGAACCGGAAAGTAGCGCAGCTCAGGAAGATGTCCCTGTGGTGCCTGCACCGACTAGAGAGGAAGTTAGTGATTATGATGAAGGTAGTTCGGATCAAGTTGCTGCTGAACTTCAAAGGTCCACAAGGACACGTTCCACACCAGAATGGTATGGCAGCCGTGTCTTGGAAATCATGTTGTTAGACAACGGTGAACCTTCGAACTATGAAGAAGCGATGGCGGGCCCAGATTCGAACAAATGGCTTGAAGCCATGCAATCCGAGATAGGATCCATGTATGAAAACAAAGTATGGACTTTGACAGACTTGCCTGATGATCGGTGAGCAATAGAAAATAAATGGATCTTTAAGAAAAAGACGGATGCGGATGGTAATGTTACCATTTATAAAGCTCGACTTGTCGCAAGGGTTACTGGCAAGTTCAAGGGGTTGACTACGATGAGACTTGCTCTCCCGTAGCAAAGCTGAAGTCCGTCTAAATCATGTTAGCAATTGCCGCATACTATGATTATGAGATATGGCAAATGGACGTCAAAACGGCATTCCTTAACGGCTATCTTAAAGAAGAACTGTATATGATGCAGCCGGAAGGTTTTGTCGATCCTAAGAATGCTAACAAGGTATGCAAGCTCCAGCGATACATTTATGGGCTGGTGCAAGCATCTCGGAGTTGGAACATTCGCTTTGATGAGATGATCAAAGCATTTGGGTTTATCCAGACTTATGGAGAAGCCTGCGTTTACAAGAAAGTGAGTGGGAGCTCTGTAGCATTTATCATATTATATGTAGATGACATATTTTTGATGGGAAATGATATAGAACTTTTGGACAGCATTAAGGCCTACTTGAATAAGTGTTTTTCAATGAAGGACCTTGGAGAAGCTGCTTACATATTAGGCATCAAGATCTATAGAGATAGATCGAGACGCCTCATAGGTCTTTCACAAAGCACATACCTTGATAAGATATTGAAGAAGTTCAATATGGATCAGTCCAACAAGGGGTTCTTGCCTGTATTGAGAGGTGTGAAATTGGGCTTGGCTCAATGCCCGACCACGGCAGAAGATAGAGAAAAGATGAGTGTCATCCCCTATGCCTTGGCTATAGGGTCTATCATGTATGCCATGCTGTGTACCAGACCTGATGTAAACCTTGCCGTAAGTTTGGTAGGAAGGTACCAAAGTAATCCCGGCATGGAACACTAGACATCGGTCAAGAATATCCTGAAGTACCTGAAAGGGACTAAGGATATGTTTCTCGTTGATGGAGGTGACGAAGAGCTCGTCGTAAAGGGGTACGTCGACGCTAGCTTCGACATAGATCTGGATGACTCTAAGTCACAAACCGGATACGTGTATATTTTGAATGGTGGGGCAGTAAGCTGGTGCAGTTGCAAGCAAAGCGTCGTGGTGGGATCTACATGTGAAGTGGAGTACATGGTAGCCTCGGAGGCAGCTCATGAAGCAATCTGGATGAAGGAGTTCATCACCGACCTAGGAGTCATACCCAATGCGTCGGGGCCGATCACTCTCTTCTGTGACAACACTGGAGCTATTGCCCTTGCCAAGGAGCCCAGGTTTCACAAGAAGACTAGGCACATCAAGCGTCGCTTCAACTCCATTCGTGAAAATGTTCAAGATGGAGACATAGAAATTTGCAAAGTGCATACGGATCTGAATGTCGCAGATCCGTTGACTAAACCTCTTCCGCGAGCAAAACATGATCAACACCAGAACTCTATGGGTGTTCGATTCATCACAATGTAACTAGATTATTGGCTCTAGTGCAAGTGGGAGACTGTTGGAAATATGCCCTAGAGGCAATAATAAAATGATTATTATTATATTTCCTTGTTCGTGATAATTTTCTATTATTCATACTATAATTGTGTTATCCGGAAATCGTAATACATGTGTGGATACATAGACCACAACATGTCCCTACTGAGCCTCTAGTTGACTAGATCGTTGATCAACAGATAGTCATGGTTTCCTAACTATGGACATTGGATGTCGTTGATAACGGGATACCATCATTAGGAGAATGATGTGATGGACAAGACCCAATCCTAAGCATAGCACAGGATCGTGTAGTTCATTTGCTAGAGCTTTTCTAATGTCAAGTATCATTTCCTTAGACCATGAGATCGTGTAACTCCCGGATACCGTAGGGGTGCTTTGGGTGTACCAAACATCACAACGTAACCGGGTTACTATAAAGGTATACTACAGGTACCCCCAAAAGTGTCTGTTGGGTTGACACGGATCAAGACTGGGATTTGTCACTCCATATGACGAAGAGGTATCTCTGGGCCCACTCGGTAATGCATCATCATAATGAGCTCAATGTGACCAAGTGGTTGGTCACGGGATCATGCATTACGGTACGAGTAAAGTGACTTGCCGGTAATGAGATTGAACGAGGTATTGGGATACCGATGATCGAATATCGGGCATGTAACGTACCGATTGACGAAGGGAATTGTATACGGGATTACTTGAATCCTCGACATCTTGGTTCATTCGATGAGATCATCGTGGAACATGTGGGAGCCAACATGGGTATCCAAATCCCGCTGTTGGTTATTGGCCGGAGAGCTGTCTCGGTCATGTCTACGTGATTCCCGAACCCATAGGGTCTAGACACTTAAGGTTCGGTGACACTAGGGTTGTAGACATATTAGTATGCGGTAACCCGAAAGTTGTTTGGAGTCCCGGATGAGATCCCGGACATCACGAGGAGTTCCGAAATGGTCCGAAGGTAAAGATTTGTATATAGGAAGTCCAGTTCCGGCCACCGGGAAAGTTTCAGGGGTCACAGGTATTGTACCGGGACCACCGGAAGGGTCCCGGGGGTCCACCGGGTGGGGGGCGCCTAGGGTTGGAAACCCTGGGGGTGGGGGGCGCCCCAACTGACTTGGGGGGCAAGTTCCCCCCTTTGGCCGCCGCCCCCTTGAGATTGGATCTCTAGGGGCCCGGCGCCCCCCAAGGCCCCTATATAAAGATGGGGGAGGGAGGGCTGCGCACCCAAGCCCCTGGCGCCTCCCTCTCCCCCCGTAACACCTGTCCCTCTCGCTGAGCTTGGCGAAGCCCTACCGAGATCCCCGCTACTTCCACCACCACGCCATCGTGCTGCTGGATCTCCATCAACCTCTCCTTCCCCCTTGCTGGATCAAGAAGGAGGAGACGTCTCTCCCAACCGTACGTGTGTTGAACGCGGAGGTGTCGTCCGTTCGGCACTAGGATCTTCGGTGATTTGGATCACGACGAGTACGACTCCATCAACCCCGTTCTCTTGAATGCTTCCGCTCGCGATCTACAAGGGTATGTAGATGCACTCCTATCTCTCGTTGCTAGATGACTCCATAGATTGATCTTGTTGAAGCATAGAATTTTTTTTATTTTCTGCAACGTTCCCCAACATATTTAAAGAGCAATTTTTATTGCTTGCACCGATGACAACTTACTTGAAGGATCTTACTCAATCCATAGGTAGATATGGTGGACTCTCATGGCAAAACTGGATTTAAGGATATTGGAAGCACAAGTAGTATCTCTGCTTGGTGCTAGGAATTTTGGCTAGCATGAGGGGGAAAGGCAAGCTCAACATGTTTGAATGATCCATGACAATATACTTTAACTGAGATGCGAGAAAACATAACCCATTACGTTGTCTTCCTTGTCCAACATCAACTCTTTAGCATGTCATACTTAATGAGTGCTCACAATTATAAGATATGTCTATGATAATATATTTATATGTGAAATCTCTCTTCCTTCAATATTCTTTCATGAATTGTTCAAATGACTAATACAATGCTTGCAAACCGTCAATAAATTTACAACCTCTACTTCTTAGATGTGAAGTCATTACTCCCCATGGGATAAGCAAATGAGTCATATGTAATTTCAGATTTATTATATTCAAATCATTCAACCATTTACTCATAGGATATAATTGAAGCACAAGAGTAAATGAAAAACTACTCCAAAAAGATATAAGTGAAGACCAACGAGTAGCTAAATAATTATGCAACTATGTGAAGACTCTCTCCCATTGCAAGGATAGCTAAGAATTTCAGAATGTATTCAAGCAGCAAGCAAAGCAAAACAAAATGGCATTGCAAGGATAGCACGACTCATGTGAAGAAGCAAAAACTTAGGTTCAACCGATGCTAACCGATAGTTGTTGAAGAAGAAAGGTGGGATGCCTAATGGGGCATCCCCAAGCTTAGATGCTTGAGACTTCTTGAAATATTATCTTGGGGTGCCTTGGGCATCCCCAAGCTTGAACTTTTATTTCTCCTTAATTCCTCTCATATCATGGTTTCTCTTTTTATCAAAAGCTTCATTCACAACAAACTCAACAAGAACTCGTGAGATAGGTTAGTATAAACCAATGCAAAACCATATCATTTTCTACTGTAATAAATCACTACAATTATTATTCAACATTGCATACTAAATGTCTCTGCATATTTAATACTCCTATCCTAAGATAGAATCATTAAACAAGCAAACATATGCAAACAATGCAAACATAACAGGAATCTGCCAAAACAGTATAGTCTGTAAAGAATGCAAGATTCATCATACTTACCTAACTCCAAAAATTATAAGAAAAATACTACGCTGTAGAAGATTTATCAGAGCTCAATATGTACAAGGATTCAACATTATACCACTCTCTGAATTTTCTAGGGAATTTTTGCAACAGCGGTAAACTTTCTGTTTTCAAACAGCAACATGTATACTTGCAAAATAAGCATGGTAAAGGCTATCCTTGAAATTTTTATTGAAAATAAAGATGCAAAACATTATTCTAAATAACAGCAAGAAAATACTAACAAAAGAAAATGATGCTCCAAGCAAAACACATATCATGTGGCGAATAAAAATATAGCTCCAAGTAAAGTTACAGATGAACGAAGACGAAAGAGGGGATGCCATCTGGGGTATCCCCAAGCTTAGGCTCTTGGTTGTTCTTGAATATTACCTTGGGGTGCCTTGGGCAGCCCCAAGCTTAGGCTCTTGTCACTCCTTATTACATAGTCCATCGAATCTTTACCCAAAACTTGAAAACTTCAACCACACAGAACTCAAACAAAACTCATAAGCTCTGTTACTATAAGAAAATAAAACCACCACTTAGGTACTGTAATGAACTCATTCTAAATTCATATTGGTGTAATATATACTGTATTCTAACTTCACTATGGTTCATACCCTTACATACTAGCCATAGATTCATCAAAATAAGCAAACAACACAATGAAAACAGAATCTGTCAAAAACAGAACAGTCTGTAGTAATATGTATAAAACGTATTCTTCTGGAACACAAAAAATTCTGAAATAAATTTGTGGACCTGAGGAATTTGTCTATTAATCATCTGCAAAAATAATCAACCTAAAAGAACTCTCCAGTAAAAAATGGCATCCATTCTCGTGAGCGCTAAAGTTTCTTGTTTTTACAGCAAGATCATATAGACTTCACCCAAGTCTTCCCAAAGGCTCTACTTGGCACTTTATTGAAACAAAAGCTATAAAACATGATTAATACAGTAGCATAATCATGTGGACACACAAAAACAGTAAGGATAAATATTGGGTTGTCTCCCAACAAGCACTTTTCTTTAATGCCTTTCTAGCTAGGCATGATGATGGCAATGATGCTCAAATAAAAGATAAGAATTGAAACATAACGGGAGCATCATGAAGCATATGACTAGCACATTTAAGTCTAACCCAATTCCTATGCATAGGGATTTTGTGAGCAAACAACTTATGGGAACAATAATGAACTAGCATAGGAAAGTAAAACAAGCATAGCTTCAAAATTTTCAACACATAGGGAGGAAACTTGATATTATTACAATTTCTACAAGCATATATTCCTCCCTCATAATAATTTTCAGTAGCATCATGAATGAATTCAACAATATAACCAGCACCTAAAGCATTCTTTTTATGATCTACAAGCATAGGAAATTTATTACTCTCCACATAAGCAAAATTCTTCTCATTCGGAATGGTGGGAGTATCATAAGAGACTTGAACACTAAAAATTGTTCCCACATTAAAAGAGTAACGTTCAGAAAAAGGGTAATCATAATCATGACAAGTTTTATAAATATAATCATCACTACTTTTTATAGCATAAGTTTCATCACAATAATCATCATAAGTAGCAACTTCATTCTCATCATAATCGATTGAAACCTCTCCCAAGATAGTGGAATCACTAAATAAAGTTGACACTCTTCCAATCCACTTTCATATTCATTACAATAAGATTCAACATCCTCCAAAATAGTGGGATTTCTACTTCCTAAAGTTGGCACTTTTCCAAACCCACTTTCATCAATATAATCATCATAGGTAAGAGGCATGCTAGCATCATAACAACTTTGCATATCAAAACTTGGGAGGCTAAAAATATCATCTTCATTATACATAGCTTCCCCAAGCTTGGGACAAACATTAATTTAAGCAAATATATTCTCAAATATGTCATCCTCATCAAGCATAGCATCCCCAAGCTTGGGTCTTTTCATATCATAAGCATAATCATTCTCATCATTAATAGTATGGATAGCACCAATAGTATAGCAATTATCATCGTCACAATGAGTAGTAGGAGCAATATCATTTGGGAGGGATACCTTTTTACTTTGTTGCCCCTTCTCTTCCTTTTCTTCTTCACATTATGTGTGGGTTCAACCTTCTTTATTAATGGGATTGGTTGAATAAAAAGCTCCTCCTCGTTACCTGAATCATCATAAGAAATAAAAGGAGGAGATTGGGAAGTCTCTTCCCTTTGAATAGTATTCTCGTCATCTTCTATTTGCTTTCCTTTCTTTATGTAATTGGCAATATAAGGATTTTCAATGCAATTCACCGCACAATACAAATAAATCTTCTCTAGAACAAAATCAAGAAATCTATCAAGATTAAACTTTCGAATACCCTCAGTTATACGTTTCATTTCTTCATACCCCAAAAGAAGACTAAGTTGTTTATGATGCTCAAGGGTAATCAAATTATCACAATTTTTGGATACGATTTGGTCATGAAACAATTTGCATTGGAGATCTAAATGACCATGTTCATTGCAAAGTTCACAAGGAGCGCGAAAAATATTGAATTTTTTGGCACAATAATCAAGACTTTCTTGCAACCTTTTAGTTTCTAAATACTTATGCCTCTTGCAATTATATCTTCTCTATTCGGTGTGTTCATGCAAACATGCACTCCACAAAAGTTGACATGCTCATAAGAGATATTTTCATCATGACTAGTGCAATCATCATTAGTACTATGGATATTCAAGGAATTCATACTAACAACATTGCAATCATGCTCATCATACAAAGATCTAGTACCAAACATTCTAATGCATTCTTCTTCTAGCACTTGAGCACAATTTTACTTTCCATCATTCTCACGAAAGATATTAAAAAGACGAAGCGTATGAGACAAACTAAATTCCATTTTTTGTAGTTTTCTTTTATAGACTAAACTAGTGATAAAACAAGAAACAAAAAGATTTGATTGCAAGATCTAAAGATATACCTTGAAGCACTCACCCCAGAAAAGAGCTTAGTTGACGGGGTGTGAGTATCGTTTACCTAGCCTCCCCGGCAACGTCGCCAGAAAAGAGCTAGATGTCTACTACACAACCTTCTTCTTGTAGAAGTTGTTGGGCCTGCAAGTGCACAGGTCTGTAGGACAGTAGCAAATTTCCCTCAAGTGGATGACGTAAGGTTTATCAATCCGTAGGAGGCATAGGATCAAGATGGTCTCTCTCAAACAACCCTGCAACCAAATAACAAAGAGTCTCTTGTGTCCCCAACAAACCCAATACAATGGTAGATTGTATAGGTGCACTAGTTCAGCGAAGAGATGGTGATACAAGTGCAATATGGATGGTAGATAAAGGTATTTTTAATCTGAAATTATAAAAACAGCAAGGTAACTAATGATAAAAGTGAGCGTAAATGGTATTGCAATGATAGGAAACAAGGCCTAGGGTTCATACTTTCACTAGTGCAAGTTCTCTCAATAATAATAACATAGATAGATCATATAACAATCCCTCAACATGCACCAAAGAGTCACTCCAAAGCCACTAATAGCGAAGAACAAACGAAGAGATTATGGTAGGGTACGAAACCACCTCAAAGTTATCCTTTCTGTTCTATCTATTCAAGAGTTCGTAGTAAAATAACATAAAGCTATTCTTTCCGCTCAATCTATCATAGAGTTCATACTAGAATAACACCTTAAGACACAAATCAACGAAAACCCTAATGTCACCTAGATAATCCATTGTCACCTCAAGTATCCGTGGGCATGATTATACGATATGCACCACACAATCTCAGATTCATCTATTCAACCAACACAAAGTACTTCAAAGAGTGCACCAAGGTTTCTACCGGAGATTCAAGAACGTGTGCCAACCCCTATGCAGTGGTTCATGGGCGGAACCCGCAAGTTGGTCACCAAAACATACATCAAGTGGCACATGATATCCCATTGTCACCACAGATAAGCACGGCAAGACATACATCAAGTGTTCTCATAAAAGACTCAATCCGATAAGATAACTTCAAAGGGAAAACTCAATTCATCACAAGAGAGTAGAGGGGGAGAAACATCATAAGATCCAACTACAATAGCAAAGCTCGGGATACATCAAGATCGTGCCATAGAGGGAACACGAGAGAGAACGTGCGAGAGAGAGAGATCAAACACATAGCTACTGGTACATATCCTCAACCTCGAGGGTGAACTACTCCCTCCTCGTCATGGATAGCGCCGGGATGATGAAGATGGCCACCGGTGAAGGATCCCCCCTCCAGCAGAGTGCTGGGAAGGGCTCCCGAGAGGTTTCTGGTGGCTACAGAGGCTTGCGGCAGCAGAACTCCCGATCTATCTTGATATTCGATATTTTTAGGGTACGTAGGCTTAAATAGGAGAAAGAAGTCGGTCGGGAGGTGCTCGATGGGCCCACGAGATAGGGGGGCGCGCCCAGTAGGGGGGGGGCGCCCTCCTATCTCATGGCCTCCTCAAGGCTCTTCTGGCGTGAACTCCAAGTCTCCTGGGTGATACTCTTCCCAAAAATAATGCTGCCGAAGGTTTCATTCCGTTTGGACTCCATTTCATATTCCTTTTCTTTGACAGACTGAAACATGCAATAAAACAGCAATATGGGCTGGGCCTCCGGTTAATAGGTTAGTCCCAAAAGTAATATAAAAGTGTATAATAAAGCCCATAATCATTCAAAATAGATAATAAAATAGCATGAATGCTTCATAAATTATAGATACGTTGGAGACGTATCAGGGCCTCGCCGTCGTCCACCACCTTGGATGCGCTCGGTGCAGCGTGGCCAACATGGTCAACGAATGACACCATCGGAAGTAGACTGTGCATGGAGAGGCTGTGAGCTGGGTCCACGGCCGCACATAAGGAAATGCCTCTCTATTACGTGCAAAATAATGATTCCTCCACCTGACATCTGGGACCCACCCGAAGGGCCTTTGTATTTCGCGAAAAAAACATGCCCCCCGCTGACAGGTCGGACCCACCAGCTGTCTTCGCACACAAGGAAGTGCCTCCTTATTATGCACAAAAAAATGAATACTCCCCCTACCAGCTGGAACCCAGCATAGTGGGAGGCTGACTTGTGGGCCTACCAAGTTGACGCGGACGGAGGGCTTTGTCAACTTAGTCAATATGAACGATTCTAGGTCCTGTTACCGTACGATGTGCATCCAACGGCCATAGTGCTTCTTCAACCTCTGGTCTTCTTGCTCCAGCCGCCCAAACGAGCGCCGATCGTGTCGCGTGCTCCTGCCTCCCATGGCCGGCGGTGATGCCGCGGAGGCCTCACCGCCCCCTACTACTCCCACAGCTGGCCAGGCCATCCCTCTACTCACCCACACCCCCTGTTATTCTGCGGCGACAACAACCTCACACCGCAGCCGAACCAGTGAACCCTCGTACTCCTCTTCGCGTGGGCATCCACTACTGCGTCTTCCCCGGCTCCGAGTCGTCCCCTTCCTAGGCCTCACCGTTGTCCACCGCCGTGGTGCTCTCGGCGCGGCGTGGTCAACGTGGTCAAGGAATGACTTCCATCGGACGTGGACTGTACATGGAGAGGATGACAGCTGGGTCCATGGCCGCAGCAAGGAAGTGCCTCCTTATTACGCGGAAAATAATGATTCCTCCACCTGACAGCAGGCACCCACCGGACGGGCCATCATATTTCACGAAAAAAATGTTTCCCCCTGCCTGCTGGGACCCACCAGCTACATCTTCGCACGCAAGGAAGTGCGTCCAGGCAAAGAAAAATGATTTGCCCCCTGACTGCTGGGATCCACCAGCTACATCTTCGCATGCAAGGAAGTGTGTCCGAGCAAAAAAAACTGATTCGCCCCCTGACTACTGGGACCCACCAGCTACATCTTCGTAGGCAAGGAAGTGCGTCCGGGCAAAAAAACGATTCGCCCCCACCCTCCCCCGACTGCTGGGACCCACCAGCTATGAATTCGCATGCAAGGAAGTGCCTGACAGTCGGGACCCACCTGGTCGAAGCGTACGTAGCGTTGTCATTCTAGTCGCGAACGTGTACGTACATACTGGTCGATGTAGAGGCGCACACGTGTTGTAGTAGAGGCGCGCATGTGTCGTAGTAGAGGCGCACATGTAGCATGTACACGTGCGTACAATGGCCAGGGTGCAAGAAAGAAAATACGGCCACGTACGTACATACAGGCGGGGTCTCGAACGCCTACTCGTGCATACGTACGGCCAGGGCTCGTGTACATGGCTGGGTCGGAATGGAGAAACATCATCGTCGTCTGTTCATGGGGAGGCAACGGAATGTGTCGTGTTCATGGGGAGGCAACGGAATGCGTTTTGTTCATGGGGAGGCAACGGAATGCGTCGTGTTCATGGGGAGGCAACGGAATGCATCGTGTTCATCGGGAGGCAACGAAATGCGTGGGAGCCAACCGGCTAGGTCGGAACGGAATGCGTGGTCATGTTCATCGGGAGGGCTTGGACGGAACAGGCGATGGAAACGAGGCCTGGCGTACCGCAAAATGGAGGAAACGGCCTTGTGTTTGACCGGACACGTTTGAAACGGGATCCTGTTCATCGGGAGGGGTGTGGCATACCACAAAACGGAGGAAACAGACTTCCTACGATCGAAACGGGGGTCCTGTTGATCGGGAGAGGTGTGGCGTACCGCAAAACGGACGAAACAGACCTCCTACGGTCGAAATGGGGGTCTTGTTGATCAGGAGGGGTGTGGCGTACCGCAAAACGGGACTCCACGGGATACTGTTCATCTCCACCGTCGACCTCCTCCAGCCTCCACGGGCCACCGTCGACCTCCTCCAGCCTCCACGGGCTCCTGTTCATCTAGCATCCACCGCGCGCTACTCCACCGGCTACTGTTCAACCACCCCTCCATGCGCACCCCTCCACCGTCTACTGTTCATCTAGCGCTCCACACCACGGGGTCATGTTCATCCAGAGGCAACGCCACCGCTCACTGTTCATCCACGCCCCCAACACTCACTATTCATCCAAGCAATCGGCTTCAGTTAGCAGCAGTAGTGAAGGAATCGCTCGATCGGGTTCAGTTAACATCCATCGATCGATTGCTCGGGTTCAGTAACGCGTAGCCTACAGTGCAATCGCTCTGGTTCAGTTAGAGCCGAACGCTTCACTCGGGTTCAGTTAGAGCCAACACCTCGCACACACGCATGTACGTGTACGAGAGAAACGCGCATTGCTCGGCCCTCGACCTCCCACCGTAACCGGGAACTCCCCGAAATTTTCCTCGCCCTCGCTTCTACCATGGTTTTTCTGTCATGGACGGCCCAAAGAATGTCATGCAGCTGTGTCTCTGGCCCACTTAGGACGAAAATCCCATTTTTTGTCATGATTTTTGTCATAGAAGTAGGAGCCCACCACATCTATGATGATACCGGGTTTTGTCACAATTATCGTCATAGAAGTGTCATATGTATGACAGAAAAAATTTCGTTAGGCCCAAAATGTCACGGATGTGTCTTTTTTTTGTAGTGACATACTGCGGATCATCTTCTTAGAGCGGGCGATGTCGGGGAGGCCTGCTATGAGGATCCAAGTAGTGCCCAAAACGACAACTTCCTTAGGGCCCATCAAGGGCTCAGAGATGTTGACGACGAGCTTGTTGAGGGTGAGGGTGATGTCATCGCTACAAGTGCAGAGGCCCAGGCTGAGGGCCTCGAGGAAGACCACAGTGAAGGAGTTGTCTGAGGTCAGAGTCACCTTCCAGTCCCAGACACGGCGGCAAAGGTGGTTGAGCTCGGCCTCGATCATCTCCGAAGAGGCGACCCCGGCCCCCGCGATGGTCACAATCGCAAGGAGTGACGGAGACGGGGGGGAGGGGGACGTCCTCCACCTCGATGTGGAAGAAACCGAGACCCTCAATGTCGTGGCCATACATCATGAGCTCCTCGGTCACTAGGCAGTCCGGCAGAGAGCCGCGGGGTGGCCCGACTCCTTACATAGGTAACACATCAGCGGGTTGGGGCACTCGACTTGATAGTGCCGGCAAGTCCATAGTTGAAGCACGGAGGCGGATCGCGGGGAGCACCAGAGACGGGCACGGCCGAGGACGCGGGGGTCGGGGCCGCAGTGTTGAGGGGGCGGGCGGGGCCCTTCTTCTTCTTCTTCTTCTTGGCACCTTGGCGCCCCCGAGCCCCGGTTCCACCATTGCCCGAAGGCAAGCTCGGCTGGTTGTGGGGCGGCTGGTACCGGCTTGGGGGGGGGGCAGCATCGGTGGCCTAGAGATGGGGCCGAGAGGGCAAGGTGAGTGGCAATAGTGACGCGTGGGAGAGGGGGAGCAGGAACGGTCGCGGCGGCCCTCCCTCGCGGGAGAGCGCCGGCCGTCATCACGTGTCGGGGAGCGCCAACCGTCCTCGCGCGTCGGAGAGCATCGGTCGGAGCAGGGTGGCGAACGACGAGGCGAGCGACGG